>NC_081570.1:91113132-91316084 GCF_022355385.1 Mustela nigripes | reverse complement strand
TTCAGCTCAGGTCATGATCTCAGGGTGCTGGGATCGAGTCCTGCATCGGGCTCTCTGCTCAGCAGGGAGCCTGCTTCCCTCTCTCTCTCTCCGCCTGCCTCTCTGTCTACTTGTGATTTATCTCTGTCAAATAAATAAATAAAATCTTAAAAAAAAAAAAAAACCCACTCCAGATTGCCACACTTGTCTCAGGTAAAAACTGACAATGGATAGGATCGAGGTGGAACATAATTCAGGATTTAAACTAAGTTGTTGGTTTAATTAAGACAGACATGTCTTTAAGTTATCAACAGTAAACTGCAAAACTTATTCTGTCAAGGTTTACTGAAGGTCAAATAACCTCGTGTTATCTCTGTTCCAATCTGTTAGCAAATAGATGACTACACTGATGGCTAATTGTCTCAAAGTTTTCATGGGTAATTGTTAAAATAGCTTTCAAAGTCTTTGGTAACCTGAAACTTTTAAGTTTTTCTTGGATGATAAATAGAATTAAATTTGTTGACATCTAGGTCTTTTCCAAAAAGGATAAAGTGTTAAGTCATTAATTACTGGACATAGGTTTGTGCTTTTGACATCTTATTGCAAAGAAACTAAGGATATTTAAATCTGTTGGTAAACATATTTTGTGCTTAACTGATTCACAAATTTGCCATCTAAAGAATTCTGGTGTAACAGTTTATGATTGGTTACTACTTAGTCTTTAATTGGAGATTAAGGTTTTTAAAGAGTGCAAAATTATGCTAACTGTAACTAAGTCTGACAGAAATAAGGGAAGCAACTTCGCATGTGGAAAAAGTAGGAGGTATGTAAGAAAGATAAGGAATGGGAATGCATTTTTGTTGAAGTTAAAAGAAGGTAATTTTGTCCTAAATGGGATGATTGTTTGGAAAGAAATGGCTTGGGATAATCTGAATGCAAAGGAAAGTTTTAGAAGGTTTATGGAGGGAAAACCTTGGAATGGAATTTTTGCTGTGATCAGGACAGACCAAGATTGAAATGAATGGATTTTAAAGGACATTGGTATAAGATTGAAAGTCTGCTTTCTATCTTTTCAAAAAGACAAAGTATTCTCCAATTATTGGTCTGCTGTTGATAGAAAATGAAAATAGTTGTTTTCTCTCCACGGGCCTAGAAAAACCAGTTTGTCTTTATCTTGCCTGTATCAGGTCTTTAACATCCCTAATCCTATTTAGGCCTGTGCTTTAAAAACTTTACTAAGGTTTTAACAAACTTCCCCAAGATTTAGATCAAGAACAAAGTTTTGTTGACTAATTAAGCTTGCTTGTTCAGTAGGTAACATTCTGGTTTGGGCTATTGAAATGTTATGTATCACATAATAACTGAGTTTCCTTGTCAATTGTATCACAGTGAACTCTCCTATCAGATTATTAACAATGTCCATTTTTGAGTTATTTTTGTCATTTATAATTGTTCTTATTGTCTTGCAAAATGAGTTTCATCTTCAAGGAGGTTTGTATAAAGACCTTTTAGGACAAAACAGGTATTCAGTATCTTTAAGATGAGAAATGAAATGAGTAAGAACTTTCAGAACTCAGTAAAAGCTGCATTCAAACTGAAGAATCAGTAACATGGGACTAAATGAACTAAAAAGACAATTATAGTTTTGTGATCCTTAATTTTTTTCCCTCAATTTGACAGAGAGCTCACAAGTAGGCAGAGAGGCAGGCAGAGAGAGAGAGAGGAGGAAGCAGGCTCCCCGCTGAACAGAGAGCCCAATGCAGGGCTCCATCCCAGAACCCTAGGCTCATGACCTGAGCTGAAGGCAGAGGCTTTAACTCCCGGAGCCACCCAGGCCCCCCTTGTGATCCTTGTTTGAGAAACATTGCTGGTTCCTTGATATTCCCTCTTCCTGATTAAGGAAACTTAAGATTTCTATGACTTACAGAAACGTGATAAAATAATAATTTGTAGGCAAATTAAAGCATTCAACTTTTCTATCTGAACCCTCCGAAACTCAAAAGGTCTCAGTAAGTATACCTTCTTCCATGGCAGTCCCAGTCATTTGCGTAAGTTTAATAAGAATCTGTTTTTCTTATAACAAGACACCATTGGATACATTGATTATTTTACCAAGGATGTGACTGGAATGTCATATGTAAGAAAGACATGCATGGACTCAGATATGATCAAATAGCTTTAAGGAATGGAGATTGGCTTTATGAAATCTGTAGCCATAAAGCCCCTTGGAACTGTTGGCCTGATACCTTGCTTACAGAGTTCCCAGCAGCCTCACCAGGTGAGTAAAGAATGCCACTTCCTGGCAGATGCAGGAACCTCAGGATACGTTGGGGATCTCAGAAAGAGGAGTTTGCCCAAACCTTACAGGTATTGCAGTCATGTCTGACGGCAAGGTCTTGGCTTGACTTCTGGCCTGGAGAGGCTACTAAAAGTTCAACCCAGTAATTCCTTATAAAGTTCCAGTAAAGCAGGGTGCCTGGGTGGCTCAGTGGGTTAAGCCTCTGCTTTCAGCTCAAGTCATGATCTCAGGTCCTGGGATTGAGCCCACATTGGGCTTTTTGCTCAGCAGTGAGCCTGCTTCCCCCTCTCTCTCTGCCTGCCTCTCTGCCTACTTGTGATCTCTCTCTTTGTCAAATAAATAAATAAAATATTAAAAAAAAAGTTCGGGGTGCCTGGGTGGCTCAGTGGGTTAAGCCTCTGCCTTTGGCTCAGGTCATGATCCCAGGGTCCTGGGATCAAGCCCCGCATCAGGCTCTCTGCTCAGCAGGGAGCCTGCTTCCCTTCCTCTCTCTCTGCCTCCCTCTCTGCCTACTTGTGATCTCTCTCTGTCAAATAAATAAATAAAAATCTTAAAAAAAAAAAAAAAGTTCCAGCAAAGCAAATTCTAAAAGATCTAAATGATCACGCACTGTTCTTGCTGAGCTTATGTAAATAATTAGGGCAAGTTTGTTAAACCTGCACATGTTTTTCAAATAAATTAGTCTTGATTTGATTATCTCTGAAAATGAGGGTTATTTTAGAGAGAGAAATTACATTTAAATAACCCACCTTGGGGGAACCTGGGTGGCTCAGTGCGTTAAAGCCTCTGCCTTCAGCTCAGGTCATGATCCCAGGGTCCTGGGATCAAACCCTGCATCAGGATCTCTGCTCAGCAGGGACCCTGCTTCCTCCTCTCTTTCTGCCTGCTTCTCTGCTCACTTGTGATCTCTGCCTGTCAAATAAATAAATAAAATCTTTAAGAAAAAAATAACCCACCTTTGTGGATGTTAAATTCTAGATTTGATTGTCTTTAAATGTTTGTTGTTTACTTAAGCTAGACAGCTGGAGGTAAACAACAGAGAAATTGAACAATAGCTCGGTTTAGAAAACCGTCTTGCTTTTTATTCTATGGGAATTATAATAATAGGACCCTGTGGCACATGATTAAACAACTAGAAAATAAGATCAATTCCCCAACAATTGTGTAACTTATCCCCTTACCAATTCTTTATGGTTGGGATAATGAAATCATTCCCTAATAGCCAGAGCATACCCCACTCCATAGGGTTAACTATGGATTTGTGGAGATAATGGATGACCCCACTTTCTTTATGATTGGATTGGATAATGTACTTGGAAATGCCCTTAAACTCTTGATAAATTTCCCCCCACTTGCCAGTGATTCCTTGCAGTTAGGATATTAACACTTTACCTCAAAGAAGTCTTTCTTGTCTCATGTCTCACAGTTGTATTTATCTTAGAAGCCACCTCTGCTGAGGTACAATTGCAAACAAAGGCTTTAGCTAAGCATACAACAGTGCTTCTGGTAAAAGGATCCTGAAAACTCACTGTGGGACAGTCACTGACTGTAATGACTTCACATCAGGTCCAGAGTGTCTTGGAGACCAAAGGCCATCAATGGATGATGGAGGCTGACTTATGAAAAACCAGGCTACACTTACAGATATGCCTAAAATAATACCTAAAACGTGTTGGACTTTAAATGCATCTACACTTATGCCTGGACCTGAACACCATACTTCTACAGATCATTAACTGTCAGAGGTCACTGATCTTGTTTATTCTAGTCAACTGGATTTAAAATATTCCCGTAGCTATAATTCATCTCAAAGGGTCTATGGCAGGCCACCCCCCATAATAAGCAGGTTTAGATGAGATCTCGAACAGATCGGAAACTTCAAAGTATTCTAACAACAACAACAAAAAAGTTATTGTAACACCTCCAAGCCCTGGGAAAAACTCTAAGTTGCATCTCCTGAAAATCTTTAAAAAGGATCCCCTCAATCCACAGTGGGTAGGGCCCTACACTATTGTTCTGACCATTCCTCCTGCCCTCAAGGTTTCAGGTGTCACTCAATGGTCCACCACTTTAGAGTAAAGAAGGCTCACCAGTTGGACAAATCACATCAGTGGAAAGCCCATTCAGACCCTATGGACTCATTCCACCTCCACCTTTAGCAAGACCCCACTGACTGATGGGCATCTGTTTGCTGTAGTCCCTGGCTATCTTTGGAGTGATATCCATCACCTCGGGAGTTGGACTTTATGCTGCTGCCTTTTCTGATTGGAGTTACTTCTAGAAACTTGTTATTGGTTGTTAGGCAAGCTCAGAAACCTTAGAATATATTGTTAAGTTCATAGAAAACACTGCACTGTTACAAACAAGCAACTGCCCAGATACCAGCCCTGCAGAGCTATCGGCCCATAGTAGATGATTGATGCTCTCTAAACTAGGTATTTAAAGGGGTATCAAAGTGGGGAATGATAAGGGAAAAACTATACTCTAAGATGGCCGACCAAACCAGCAAGAGAATTCCAGTCCCTGTCTCAAAGCCCTTCTGGGTTCTTCTTTTCTACCCCGTTTCCCATGCGCTCCAAAAGTACCAAATATGCAGAAGTAGAAGAGTATAAATTACTCTCCCTGCTTGTGCTCAGGGCTCAGACCTTTGGAGACCAGGCTCTTCTGAGCCCACCGGTGCTAAATAAACCTCCAATCCTCCAAAGTCTCTAAGTGCCACTTGGTTCTTCCATCAGGATCCAGTCCAGGTTCCTTAACAAAAGCACTATTCATTAACTGATGAATATATAATTTGATCATGAATTCAGTGAACATTACTGAACTCCCGTTATGTGCCAGGCACTCTGGAAGGTAGAATCATTACTCTGAGTGTCAAATTACAAAGAAAAGAAAGTCATTAAACTTCACTTGCCCACATGGGGGCAGACAGGTAATTACAGGCAATTATATTGGGCTTTATATGATAAATATATAGTAGATACACCCAAGCACATATATTAAACCATGGAAGCCCATAAGAGAGGGACACGCATTCTTTCTCTGTGAAAAAGTCTTTTTGGAGAAGGTGATAATATAGGAAGGAAGTCTTAGGAGAAGTCTTAGGAGATACAAGGAAGGATCAGAATATATTTTAATGTGATATTCTATTTATTTTATTTGTATAGTATGTATTGCTGAATGGAAGTGGTTTTTATTTCTCCATTATTCTCACCTAGTACTAGCCTGCAAACTTCCCATCTTCTTAACACCATTGGAAGAAAATGTGTACAAATTTTATTTGGGGTTTGTCTGCTGCACAACATAATTGATTTTTGACATTTTAGAAGTCAGCCCCTTGCAGCTGAGACAAAGGTAGGAATGGAGGGGGAAGCTATTAAAAAATCATAATGGCTTTTTTTTTTTTTCCTAATCACCATTTAACTCACTGGTTCTACAAGTGACAGAACAGGAAATGAGGTCATTTGACACCATTTATTTTATTAGAAAGACTTCCTTTAAGGCAATTTCTTCGGTGACTCTTTTTCAACAAAGCGGTCCCCAAGGCCATTTCTATTAATGCATATTTCCTGATGGTGATATCATTTGTTGTTATTAAATGTTTTATATTCATTTTTCCATGTATTCATTTGGTGACTGTCTATTAGAGCCACCAGGTCGAGCACTGTCACAGGTGCTTGGGATACAGGCAGGAGTGTGCTAGTAAATGTGGGGGGTGGGGCTGGCTTTGTAGCACTTGCTGTTTTCTCTGGTGTAAATGCTCTCATGATGGCTGATTTCAAGTTATCAACAGAATGTCCCTGAATGAAGAGCTGGGAGAAGATGTACAGAATCCAGTCTTGTGAGCTTGTGAGAGGGGACTTCAGCATAGCACTGAATACACCGGTGAACAGAAGACATGAAACTCGTGCCATGTGGGAACTAACATTGTAACATTACATTATGGTATCTTTGGACCCTGCCCCGCCCCTCTGAAATAGAAATATTCACAAATAAGATAACAGGAAGCACAATCAGAAACATTAAATAACTTGATGTAACTTGCACAGCTAAGAAGTATTGAAGCCAGGACTCATCCCCAAAGTTACTGATGGCAGGGACGGTGTTTTCCCATTGTGTAACCAGTCCCTATGATAGCTCATTGCAGTGTTTTGAAAATTACAGGTTGTGACCAGCCAGCATCATTACAATAAAATAGAATTAAAAAATTAAAAAACATTGTTTGTTATGAGGAATAAGTGTTGTTTTTGAAACTTTTGTTTCAGTTATGAATGCATAATAGATCACAAATTAAAATCTACCTTTTCCTCTGGGTTATAGTCAAAATAAGTTTGAAAACAGCCTTCTTGACTTAAGCCTCCTAGAATTGTCCTTTAATTGATGTCCTACAAAGGAAGTGCCCAAAGGACATAATTATTGAGCCCCCTAGTGAATTTCAATGCCATCTTTTGAGATAACCTCAGAAACACAATTGCCCATTTCAGGTCAAAGGGGTAGCTTTTGTTCTACCTTGAATCTTCACTTAGGTCTTAATTATATCGCAGTTACTATCTGAACCCCTCTCTGAGTTAGCAGGGGAATGCCTTAAGTTATAGAAAAGGAGTCAAAGCCTACAGTTGTAAGAACATTGTAGGCTTTTAAATTTTACCTCTTGGCTTTGTTGTTGAAGTTATTGTAATTCAGTGGTTAGCAGTGAAAATATTAAAAGATACTGAAGCAGCAAGAAAGAGGAAAGCCTGTCAAGACCAAATCCACTTTAGGACTCATCTTGAGGAACAAGGAGGAGATTGCACAGAGATTCTGGAAAACAGAAAACAGAAGCATTAATGAGATCCTTGGCTGAAAGGGTAAACCAGAAGAAAGGCTCGGGGATGACCCCATTTCTGTTTCTCCAGCACCTCCTCATTTGATCCAGAGTTCACTGGACTGAATTTCTTTTAGAACTCTCATTCTACTTGACCAATTTTCACATAAAATAACACTTAATGAAATAAATTTTGAAACTTTTCTGATCAGAAATCTATGAAGAACAGAAACTTTGTCTTTTTGCCCCCCATCAATCTCCTCAATACTAAGTTAATAATAGGTATTCCATAAATAATTGCTGATTGAATAATTATATGGCCAGAATAATGTAAAAAAGAAAAACTTTGGAAATTTTGTGTATTTTTAGTATAGCTTTGGGCTGAGAATTTTTTTTTTTAAGATTTTATTTATTTCAGACAGAGAGCAAGAGCGGTAGGGTGAGGGGCAAAGGAAGAAGCAGACTCTCCACCAAGCAGGCATCCTTATGGGGCATGATCCAAGTTCCCCAGGATCAGGGATCGCTACGACCTGAGCTGACCTAAGCCAAAGGCAAATGCTTGATTTATGGACTGTGCCACCCAGGTGCCCCTAGGTTGAGAATTTGGTTTTGTTTTTTAAAGATTTTTTTTATTTATTTATTTATTTATTTATCAGAGAGAGAGAGAGAGAGCACACAAGCAAGCAGAGCGTCAGGCAGAGGCAGAGAGAGAAGCAGGCTCCCCACTGTTCAAGGAGTCCGATGTCGGACTTGATCCCAGGACCCAGGGATCATGACCTGAGCCAAAGGCAGCGGCTTAACCAACTGAGCCACCCAGGTGTCCCAAGGATTTCTTAATGATAGTAGAATACTAACCTCTTTGATTTTTTTTTTTTTTTGGTGCATTATTTGCTAATTTCACTTGTAATATTTTAAAACCACAGAATCGATAGAGACTCTGTAATAGTTTCTTATGGCTAATATAACAAATCACCATCAGCTTAGGGGTTAAAAACAACACAAAGGTATCTTACAGTTCTGGGATTCTGAAGTGTAGAACAGGTTTCACTGGGCTGAAATAAAGGTGTCAGCAGAGGGTCATGTTTTTCCAGAAACCCTAGGGGAGTCTCCATTTTCTTGCCTTTGTAAGCTCCTAAAGGCTGCCTGCATACTTTCTTTGCCTCTTCCTTCTATCTTCACAGCCAGCAATGGCTGACTGGGTACTTCTCATGTCACACTGATACTTTTCTGCCCTCTTCATCCACGTTTAAGGTCTTATGTGATCACTTGGGCTTGCCTGGGTAACCTGGGATAGTTTTCCCACCTCAGTGTCAGCTGATTAGCAACCTTAATTCCATCTGCAACCTTAATTCATTTTTACCTTGTCACCTGACATATTGACAAGATTCAAGGGATTAGGATGTGGGTATCTTTGCAGTGCCATTATTCTACTTACTACAGATACTAAATACTGGGATTGAAATTCTTGTTCTGTAGTCATTAAAGGTTAAATTCTGTAATAGCACCTTGTCCTTCATTGGCTCATCCATTCAATCTGAAACTTTTTTTACCAAATCGGAGAGGCTTGAGTCAGAGTTGGATTTCAATCCCAGCTCTGCTGTATCTTCTAGTTTTGTGACCTTGGGCAAGACAACTAGACTTTCTCAGTGTCATTCTTGAGTCTGCAGAATAGCAATGTGTGTTGCAAGAGTTTTGTGAGAAATAAAGAAATATGAGTTGAGGGAATATATATAATTTATAGACCCATTAAAATATTGATTTATTCTTACTGTTAGGAGAGAATAGAAAGAATGAAAGAGAAGCTAAACCTCTTGGTCCTTGCTTCGCTTTCCCCAGTGGTAAGTTAAAGCTATTTTAAAGATCTACCTGACGCCATCTTGAAATGTTCATTTGGGAAGGAGATGAGACTGCTCAGGAAGGGGAGGGATAGAAGTGAGCTTCTGAAAGGATAGAGGTGACCAGATTCTGAGCCTAAGAGGACATAGGTATTGCTGGGCCGGAAAAGGAGTTTTGTTTTCCATTTGTACCAACACACTAGGGCCAGGGAGAACCTCAAATAGTGATGGCAGCCTGTGTACTAATGGAAGTAAGGACTTTTAACACAGATTCCCATGGTCCCACCTGGCACAGAAGTAAAACATATTCATGCTGTGAAAAGGACCACAGAGATCTGGACAAGGATAGGCAGAGTGGGTCTCACAGACTTCAGAATTCTTGAATCATGGGGGAGGGGATATGGATTGAGAATTTTTCATTTCAGAAAATAAGGATATTTGTTATTTCTTCTATTACTAAGTTTCTGAATATATGAGACACTAAAAGAAATACCAATTTCTCAATTAAGTTTCAGTCTATGTAATCTAATTCAATTCTTTCCAAACACTACTATGCTAAATACAAAATAATAAAGTTTCTGATTCCTTTGTATATTTTTCACTTCAGTGTCCTTCATATATAAAGCTTCTTAAAAACCAAATGGCAATAGATGTTGGATTTTTACTCTTCATGAAAATAGTCAAGTAGTTTTCTCTTTTTATTTGAAATCTTTACTCCTATTCCTGGCATTTGCTAATTCTAGTGTACTATTTACTATAAAATGCAAAAGCAACATATTTGAAAGGCTCACTCAATATGAGGAAGAATGTATTTGAATGACTCGAAGGACACTTACTCTATTTAACCAACGTGTGTATACATTTTGATATTATTTTATTTTAATTTTTAAAATGTACATTACTTATCCAGCCAATTGGAACTATTCTAGTATGCTTTTATTTATGAATGCTTTTAAAATTCCAAATGGCTCATAATAGCATTTCTGAAACTACTAGAGTTGATGCTATAAGTGAATATTAAGGCTCATAACCCAAATGAAAAGCTGTTACTACAGACCACTCAAGTCATTTTCTAGAGCATAATATCTCAGCAATTTTAAAGACGTTTATTCAAAATACCCAGAAATATTAGTCAATGTGATGACAATCCGTTTGCAAACTTCCATTGTTAAAATCATTCTTGAACCATCCTACTGGAAAAGCTCAACCAAACTCAAAAGCATTCATTAGCATTACAATAAACAAACACTGACTACAGTAATAAAAATGCCATAAGAATTTTAATAGCTAAGAAAGCGATCTTCTAAATAAAAAAACCTCAACACTCTAGATACATAGCTAGATTATTCTATAAAATGGGAGGAGGTATAAATCTCTTCTATGGGCTCCAGAAAGACGGTCATATGGTTAATATGGGTCATGTGGTTTCCCACTGGCACAGTTTTTGGAGTCTCATACTCTTCCCTGGTTTTGTTCTATGTAGTAAATTTCGTGTTCATTAATATGTATATTCTGTGGACCATCCTATTCTATTTGTAGGAGAGTGCATGATTTTTTTTGTCTGAAATTGCATTTTTTCTAGTAATTCTTAAAAATCTGTTTCAGAGAAATGTGTATATAACCTTCACTCTGAATCCCATTTAGAGAACTAAAACGTCTAAAGCAGAAGCTCTTAATCAGTGAGTCTCAAACTGGGGACATTTTTGACCCCAGGGGACATTGGTCATGTGTGGAGACAATTTTGTGTGTCAAAATTGTATTGAGGGTGTACTTCTGGGACCTAAAGGTAGAGCCAGAAATGGTGCTGAATACCCTACAATACATAGGACAGCCCCCACAACAAAGAATTATCCAGCCAAGGATATGTGGATAGTGACAAGCCTGAGAAACCTTCCCTCTTGCCTCCTTCTGATTTTCCTCCATTCTTTCCTCCCTCCCTTTCTTCTTTCCTTCCTTCCTTCCATCCTCCCTCCCTTTCCTTTCCTTTCTTTCTTTTTCATTCCTCCCTCCCCCTTCTTTTCTTCAATACCTCTCTTTCTTTCATAATGGCAAAAAAAAGTCCAGCAGGAATGGAGAGCCAACGGCATCTCTCTCTCCTTCAACCCTGCAGGGAACAATGCCATCCGTTTGCCTTGCTCCAGTCTTCTCAGAGCTCAAGTGTCCCATCCAGAGCTCAGGCACTCTTGCCAGAATATCATAACCTGGCCGCATTGGAATAGATGGAGATGGAAAGATAAATTGCTTCTGTTAGAAAGGACACAGAGGAAGCAGATAACAAAAAGGTACTCCAGGGCACATCCTGAGAAACCATTTGAAAAGAAATGTTTATTTATGAGGGTTCCAGAGAAAATGCCATTTATTGCGTCTTTTGATTTTGCACAGATATAGCAGAATAAGAACATTCAATCTATTTTAATGTGGGAAATTAACACTTTTATTCTTCCTCCTTTCTTTGCTATCCTGGGACTGTTTCAGATAATTTGTATTTATATTTCTAATGATTTCAGGTCTTATTTTATCATGCTGGAGGTCATATTTTAGTGGACCACCAATGTCTTTTACTAAAGGAGAAGATTCTTTGAATGGCGATTCTGGTGGTGGGAGCAGAATACACAGGGCATGAACACGGGAAGAACTTTGGAGATGAAAAACGGGTTTGTGTTTCTGGAAATTAAGTAGTTTATAGATGAGGTGCCTAAAGCTTAGAAAGCAAGTCCAGTAAAATTTTCAGAGTGAGAAGGGAAGAATTTGATGGGTGGATGTAACAGAAAACCACTGAACAAGATGTTGACTGGGGCTTGGTTTCAGTTCATCCTGTGCTTATCTTCTAATCAAGAAGAGCATCTTGGGGCTATCCCCACGCCCCCCAAGGACTCCGTGCATTGAATCTCCTAAAGCTCTAAAGAAAATCATTTTTGGCACATCCACTTTCCCTTTGAGTTCCCAGCAAGAGTAATGGTCACCCATGACACAAATATTTATGTGGTCTTGCCACCCTCTGTGCGCACACACAGGTTAGAGGACACCTGGGAACCCAAAGAGAGAGGTCCTGAGCTGGATTCTTGAAGGCAAAGTCAAGTCAAGAATTTTTTTTTTTTGAAAGGATATTTTAAACAGGACTTGAAACAGAAACAAACACTTCTGGGACAAAAAGTGGCATAAACACAAATACTGATTTTTCTTTTAAATGGTGGTTATTTTGCAAAAAATGGTGAATAAATCAGAACTCGTAGTGATTCTATTGGCAGTAACTAGAAAATTATTTCAGTCAATTAAGAATTACTTATCTTATATGGAGAGGAAATAAGTTTTTGGCCTCAGATGCCCCTGAGTGCCAACAGATGAAATAACTTTAGGACACGTCATAGCATTGCTAAGTGCAGAGCTTTATGTGCTTAGCAAATGTTCTTTATCTGTGGAGTTACCCCCAAACTGAAAATAAAACAAAAAATAATAATAATAAAAGCAGGAATATGAAGCAATTAAATATTTCTAGAAGAAAAACATTTTTTATTCCTTTGTAGGGGAAAACAACAGTTATATAAATTAAGCATTTCAACAAATATCATCATAGTACCCCAAGCAAATGCTTTCCACAGCATTTTCCAGATGTTATCTATGAACATTGGGGCAATTCTTGCATATTCAGTTCATGTTTTTCCTAAGATGAGCCTACATGCACACTATGGTCTTTGCAGTTTTGTGGTAAGAACGCCTGTTACAAAAATATGGACTCGCTTCTGCAAAGGCACGTCTGTATAAAAGTTGTCAATAACTATTCATCAATATGTTTTACTGGCCAGTTTTTTTCCAGCATATGCAGTTCCTGTAATTTGTTTTAATAATGCTGGTTTAAAATAGCTATGATTCCAGTCAGTTCACATTAACAGTAAACAAACAGACGGCTCACCAAAATATGGATTTTCTTTTTCAATAACCCAAATTTATCACATAGCCTACTTTTATAAATATGAACACCTATAAAAATTAGCTTTTTTGATGGTTATTTTTGTGTGTGAACCTGGCTGGGCCATAGTGGCCTGATATTTGGTTAAATATTATTTTAGGGGCTTTCTGTGAAGGTGTTGTTTGATGAGATTACCTTCCATATGTAGGCGGGCCTCATTCAATCAGATGAAGGCCTTACTAGAACAAAAACTGATCTACCACCAGCAAGAAGGAATTCTACCAGTGACCTGACTTTTTGGACTTGAGCTGCAACACTTCCATGAGTCTCCAACCTGCCAGCTTTACCTCATCAGATTTTAGACTCTCCATAATGATCCAACTCCTTAAAATAAGCCACACTCTCTCCCCATCTCTCCATAGATAGACAGACTGACAGATAGGTAGGTAGATAGCCAGACAGAGAGAGAGAAATACAAATAGTTTCCTCTCCAGGTTAGTGGCCCTACCTTTCTGTTTACTCAGTCAGTGACCTTGATATTTTGGACTTCTGAAAAGCACCGTGAACCTATTTTTTGCCAAAGGCACAACCCTCTTAAAGTCAGAGGATCTGTAGTACAATTATTTGTATTAAAGTGACCAGTTTCTTTTCTTTTCTTTTTTATCCCTTTAACTGTCTTGTTAAAAAAAATCACTGCCAATCTCCCTTGGGTCCTTAACTGGCTTAATTCCCTACTCAAACATCTAAACTCATATACAGCATAATATATAACATTATAATATACAGACATTATATAGACTCTTACGTAATAGTCCTAGAATTCAGAAATGTTCGATAATTTAAAATTAATCAGTATTTATTGAGTACCTAGTACATTTGAGAAACTATTAACTAATGAGGGACATACCAAAATAAAATCAGAATAAGCATCAAACTTCAGTTAGGAACTGTGTAGTTGCATGGATCAGTATGGAACTAGTTATATCAAGAAGTATAGGAGGGAAGCTACCACTGGGAGGGGATGACTGCTGATTATCCAGTTTAGAGTTAAGTATGAAACATGTAGTTACAGTTTCGTTTTGTTTTCCTTGAATGGAAAGAATGTTGAACAGTTCTTTCTGTTGCACTGAAAAATCAGTGAGTTAGAAATTCATGATCAAGACAAACCATAAGAGATTCTTAATCTTACAAAACCAAGGGTTGCTGGGGTGAGGGGGTAGGGAGAGGGTGGTGGGGTTATGGACATTGGGGAGGGTAGGTGCTATGGGGAGTGCTATGAAGTGTGTAAACCTGGCGATTCACAGACCTGTTCCTCTGGGGCTAATAATACATTATATGCTAATAAAAAAATTAAAAAAAAAAAGAAATGCATGATCATCACCAGCAAAACAACAGGAACAAAACTGTTAAGTTCAATGGTATCTGTCATTTTTTATTTTAAAAATAAGACCTATGAATGAACCTTACAGTTTTGGGGCCCAGGTTTCTATTTCAGTTGACCAGTGATTGATACTTCTGCCTTCTAACAAAGTTCCAGATGCCTTAAACATGGTAGACCTTTAATTCGTGTTTGTTCAATTGCAGTGAGCCTTGCTGGAAGTGAATTCAGAAGACAGAATGGAAGGTGTTGGATCTCCTAAATGCTCCATTTAGCTTTTTTTTTTTTTTTTTTTTTACACTTACCCATACAGATTTTGTGGCCTAAGAATTAAACTGAAAGTCAAAGAAACTTGATAGATCTGGGGATAGTACTTTTCCATATCTCTGCTTTACTTTTTCAGAAAAATGAGAATAGTAAACTTTGTCTCTCCTAAAGGAAAATTTTAAGGATAAATTTTTAAAAATCTATGGGCTTTGCATTATTCAGAGGCAAAATATTAATATTGTTGTTTGTGGTGCACAGGCAACCAAGGTAGACCACATCCAGAATCCAGATATAATCAGGTGTTATTAAAAGAAAATTGGTAAAGAAGATCAACATGTAGTTAATATTAAGTACTTCTAGAAATAATCCTCCCTATAACTTTGGGGATAGTCTTGAATCAAGTTATTTTCTGGATCAAGTAAAAAAAAAAATCTAGATTACTTCTGTGAATCTAATCAAAATCCCCAGAATGTTTCTTGAAAAATGAAACTTAATTGATAGTATTTTAATAAACGATCCTATTATGCTTTCCCAGTAAAGTCACCGCCCCCCCCCCCCCCCGCACCAGATAACTATTTCATACCTCTCCTTCTTTTCAAAGGGAATAGACCGAGACCCATATCCACGTCCATGGCAAAACTGTGGTTTTGCATTGAAAGATACTTCCAAAGGTTTATACCTCTCAAAACAAAATTCAAGCACACTAACTCTTCATTGCTGCTACTTACAATCTTAAGTCTTAAATCTCAGGACAGGGGTGGAGGATTTTAGTCCAGGGACAATATACTTCTGCTCTTCTGATGTTTGTTTGAGAATTTGAATCTAAGCAGTCTTGAGGTTTCAGCCATTATATCCTGTGCTTACGGCTTGAGAGATGATGGGCAAAATATTATTTTGTCTGGAAAGCAAGACTGTTGAAATGACTGTTCTATTTTAATTGGGATAAAGCAGCTACTTTTATGGGGCTCTGGGGTGTTAACTGATGTCACTACTTAGGGACAAATGCTCATTTAGGGCAACAGAAGGAGTTTGTCATTTTTACATACTTTGAAGTCTACTCCTTCACAACTCATTAAAAGATGTTGAACATTTAAATCCTTACTGCACAATGAATTTCAAGCAGCTAGCATAACTCCCAGTGCATCACCGCAAAAGAAACCTTTTCTTCTAATCAATTTGTTTATTATGTTTGACTATAAGTGAATTATCACTCCAAAATAATGTGTTTATAAAAATCACATATATGGAACTGACCTCCCAATCAGTCTCATCACAAAGGGATGATCTTTTTACCTCCCCAACTCCATTTTTTGGTAGCAGGCACACTGGTTCATTAAAAGGAATTTCTCATTGGAATACCTGGGTGGCTTCACTGGTTAAGCAACTGACTCTTGGTTTACGCTCAGGTCATGATCTCAGGATGGTGAGACCAAGCCTCGTGTTGCCCAGAGTGGATCCTGTTTAAGACTCTTTTCCTCTGTCCCTCCCCTTGTTAAAATAATAATAATAATAATAATAATAATAATAATAATAGTAAAATAAAAGTTAAAATTAAAAGGAATTTCACAGTATCTCCCTTGGTGGAACAGTTCTCCAAACTTCCCTCGCCAGCCTAGTCCCTAACTCTACTTGTAGCTCTCAGAACTGCAGAAATAGAGCTTTCAAAGCAGATATGCTTCATGCCAGCTCTGCAGACTGACCTGCCAGCCTCTGTAGTGCCCATCTTTCCTGCTTTCCCTTTTTTTACGCCGAGAAAAGTGCTCTGCTGCCAGGAAAGTCCTCCTCTTTTACTGTAGAAGCTCTCCGTTATTTTGCCCAAGATATCCTTCCATTCTTTACCCCTTCTTTCTCTTTCATTATTAACCCTTCCCTTTCTACCAGATCATTTCTAACAATAATCAAGCCTATTCTCTTATCTCCTGTCCTGAGAAAAGGAAAACACGTCTTCCTTGACCCGTGGTGTCCTCTAGTTTTCACACAGCTTCACTCTTCTTCACAGTGAAGTCTTGCAAATGCGTTGCCTTCCTTCACTGGATCCATTTCATTCCTCAAGCCACTGCAGTTAGGTTCGAACTGCTCTTGTATAACTTTGGGGTACTTGGGTGGCACAGTCAGTTGAACGACAACTCTTGGTTTCTGCTGAGGTCTGATCTCAGGGTCATGAAATCAAGCCCAAGGTAGGCTCCATGTTCAGTGTGAGCTGGCTTGGGTTTCTCTCTCCCTCTCCCCCTACCCCTCCCCTCCATGCTCTCTCTTTCTCTCTCTCAAATAAAAAAAATATGAATTACTAACTATATATTTTTTAAGGATTTATTTATTTGAGACAGAGAGCAAGTGCAAGCCGGGGGAGGGGCAGAGGGATAAGGAGAGGGAGAGAATCTCAAGCAGATTCCCCACTGAATCTGGAGCCCCAAGGGAAGCTTGATTCCAGGACTCTGAGATCATGACTCAAGCCCAAATCATGAGTCAGAAGCTTAAACAACTGAGACACCCAGGTGCCTCACTAACTTTATTTTTTAGGCCAAATGTAAAGCATACTTGTTTCTCTTGCTTTACCCCTTTGCTGCATTCAACACAGTTTATTCTTATGTCTTCTTGGCTTTCTGGGAGCAGAACTTGCCTAGCTTTCTGGACTCTTCATTCTCAAGTCAGTTGGGATGTCCCATCCTCTAAATTTGGATGTCCTCAGAAGGAACCGTTGCTTGGTTTTAGGTCCTATCTGCATGTTGATGACTCTCAAATTTCATCTCAGTTCTCTCTTCTGACCTCGACATTCTAACTCTCCATCTGACATCCTCCCTAGTATACCTAAGAGGTACTTCAAATATATTAGACCTTGAGGCAAGGTGAATGATGGCTCCACAAAGATGTCTATGCCTTAATCCTCAGAACTGTGAATATGTTAACTTACATGGCAAAAGAGACTTTGCAAGTATTGCTAAATTAAGAAACTTGTCCTGGATTAGTATCCTGATAGGCCCACCGTAATCAAAAGGGCAAGAGAGAATCAAGATGGTCAAAGCCAGAGAAGGCAAAGTAACCAGGGAAGCAGAGTGGGGAAAGAGGATGGGATGTGAGGTCACAAGCCAAGGAATGAGAACAGCCTCTTGAAACTGGAGAAGGCAAGGAAACAGATTGTTCCTTGGCAGCTCCAGAGGGAACCAGCCCTGCTGATGTTTTGACTTTAGTTCAGTGAGACTGATTTTGGAGTTCTGACCTTCAGAATTATAATAAATGTGAGTTGCTTTATGCTACTGAGTATGTGGTAATTACCTGCAGCATCAGTAGAAAACAGGTCTCAATATGTGAAATTGGGTTTCTAATCCATCCCCAACCTATGCTTCTGTAGCCTAATGTGTTCAGGAAATTGAACCATTATCTAGGCAGTTGCTCAAACTAGCAACCAAGAAATCACCCTTGATACCTCTTTTTCCTTCACCTTCTTCTTCAATTGTTAACAATTCCTATTAATTTAAAATATATCTCAATTATGTATATTTCTCTCCCTTTCCACCGTGACCACCTTTGCTAAGTCATTATTATTTCTTTTCTATAGGACTTAAATGATCTTCTAAAAATGATTTCTCTTGGCAAATTTCTCATATATGTAAAATAAAGAAAATAGTTTAAAGAACTACTGTAATAGTCTGCTCTAACAGTCACCAGCATGTGTTGCTCTTCATCCTTCATCACCCCTCCCCCCTTTTTTTTTTTTCCTCCTGGACTTTTTAAAGCAAATCCCATAGATCACTAATCTCATCCACAAGTATTTTTATTATGTATCTCTGGTACAAACATTTAAAAAAATTTCATTGCCATTTTCATACCTAAAGAATTAATGATAATTTCTTCATTTTTGGTATGTCCATATTTGAATTTCCCTCATTGCCTCAAATATGAGTATTACAAATGATTTCTTTGTATCAGACCCAATTAGGTCCTCGTATTGCACTTAGTTGTTACATCTTTTAAGAGTCTTATTCTATAACAAACCATCCCCCCCATCTCCACCTTATATACACCATTGATTTGTGGGAGGAATTAGGCTGTTGTTTTTCTGTAGAATTCTCACATTTTGGATTTGGCTGCTTGCTTCTTAGTGGTGTTGTTTAACTTATTCCTCCATTCCCTGTATTTCCCATAAATCTTGAGGCCTGAGGGAGAGAGGGAGAGGAGGAAGGAAGGAAGGTAGGAAAGAAGGAAGGAAGGAAAGAAAAAGAAATTCTCCACTCACCACTCCCCTCCTGGTTTTAGCAACTATGGGTGATCATTCCGAAGACCCATTCTTTCATTGTGGGTTGTGAAAGGGTGATATTCTCATGCTATTATTCCTACCACTTTATTTGCTGGGATTCTGTAAATAACTTTCCATCATTGACTGTTTATCCTGACATGCAAATAAGAAGGCTACTGCAATGCGCTCGGCCTGCGTTTTCATTGCCATGGACGAAGGTGATGGCAGGGATGATAGGAATAACTGGTTTCAAAATATATTTTGGCAGTAAAAGCCTCCGTATTTGCAACCGGTCAGATGTGATGAAGAAGTAACATGAGTAACAACGGACCTCTTATTTTTGTGGCTTAAATAACTAACTGGTGGGTGGAGATGCCTCACACGGAAATGGAAAAGCTTGGTGGAAACCAGCAATGGGAGAAGAGAATAGGAGACATCGTTGAAAAAAAGAAAAAGGGGGGGGGGGCTTCATACTTGTTTGTTACAATAACTTTTTAGAGGAAAGGAGTTCCCCAAACAAGAAATGATTTTGCTAAAATTTTAGAAACAGGAAAATCGTTCGGCAAGTGTTCAACCACTTTCGTGTCTGAAATCCCATAGCAGCCTGGTCACGTGAACGTGCTGACTGCAGCGACGTCGGTCCAGGTTATTACAGCAGGGTTTTCTTCCTTCTGAAAGTTAAGGGTCTGTCAGTATTTCCATTATAAACTCCAATTTTCAGCGGTTTATAACTTGGCTATTTTAAAATCACATCAGGCTGAAACTTGCAAGTAATAAAACATTTTAAAAAACAGATTTAGTGCATTTTTGTCAAGATCTAGTTAAAATATTGCCTATTTTTTTTATGAGATAAAGTGACTTACAGTGAATATATTGTGAAAAATGTTTAATTAAAGACACTTTAAAGTTTCTGGAAATAATTACACTTTATAATGACGTCACATTTCATATGTATAGAATAGATAAAGATGAACTGCAAACATTATACTGAAGCAATTTTAATGATAATTATTTAATTATAATTTTTTCTAATTATAGCAGAAGCTGGTATATGCATTGTTTTGGATGACTTTCTTTCCACTAAAACTTGCAGATTGGTTAAGTTTTTTTAGGAACATGTTCAATTTTATTCTATAAATAGATGCTTTATTATTTTGCCAGACAGAACTTACTCTCAGAGTTATTGTTCAATTAAAAATATACAGTCTTTTGTTTGGGATGCAGTATTTTGATATTCTTTTAGTAATAGAATTCTTTTAGTAATAGAATTTTCTAATATATGGATGCCGAGTTCATCTAAGGCCTTTTGTAAAATCAGTTAAACCAGGAATTCTGCCTTAAACTACAAAAACACTCTGTTTCCTGAGGAACAGGAAGAAACACACTGAGTGTTACAGAATAAAAACTATCAAATACTATATGCTGGATAAGGTAGAGCATGTAAAGAGCAATCAGAAATGTGCCCTGCCCTTATAGGACAATAAAACTAATCTAGAGTTGACCCACTCCAGCCCCAAACAGTAAAGCAAGTAAAATATAATGTGAGATTGTGAAGAGATTCTTTCCATTGGGGAGATGAGGAAATAGCAGGAGGGTAGAGTTTAAGCAGTTCTTAAAGGCTGGACAGGAAAGGAAAGGGGAGAAGATGCGCATTCTATCAGACAAATGTGGCCACACACATGAAGAAAAGGAGCTAAAGAATTGGATGATGTTTATTGGGATAATAACACCGTGTTTCTCAGGAACTGAATCACATTTTCCCAGTAGATGCTGCCTTTTGGTCTGTTTCAAGCATTTCTAAAAAGTGTGTGTGTATGTACATGTATGTGCATAAATGTGTGTGTCTATGTGCATAAATGTGTGTGTCTATGTGCATAGTTAACTAACAGGGTAAATAAGAACAATGCAAAATGGACTCCACAAAGTAAGTTCCTTGATGAGCAAATTCAATCTGAGAGAGAAACTTTCACTTTTAGGGGAAGTTTGCTCATGGATTCTTTCTTGTGGTGACAGAAATATTTCAATCTAATATGAAGAACACTGATACCATAAAAATGCAAATTTTTAATATTTTTAAACAGTTTATCATTTAGGGCAAAATTGCTCATATTTAAGATGTGTCTATATAGTCTCTCTCTCTCTCTCTCTCTCTCTCTCTATATATATATATATATATATTTTTTTTTTTTTTTTAAGAGAAAGAGTGCAAACCTGTGAGAGGGGAGGGGTAAATGGAGAAGGAAGAAGGAGAGAGACAGAATCTTAAGCAGGCTACACATCCAACATGGAGTCCAGCTTGGGGATTGACCTCAGGACCCTGAGATCATGACCTGGGCTGAAATCAAAAGTAGGATACTTAACCACCCAAGCCATCCAGGTGCCTCGTGGCATTGTAGACATAACCCAAATGACTCAGAACATAAAAAATATTTGCCTTACTTAAAAAAAAATTATTTATTTTTGAGAAGAGAGATAGAGAGAGTATGCACAAGCAGGGGCAGAGGTAGGGAGAGGGAGATGCAGGCTTGCCACTGAGCAGGGAGCTCAATGTGGGGCTCTATCCCAAGACCCTGTGATTAACTGAGCCAAAGGTAAACATTTAACCAACTGAGCCACCCAGGCACCCTATTTGTCCCATTTTGTTTGGAGAATTTCATGCTTGGTTATAATAGCATTGGTGCAGAAATAAGGTCCCTATGATGTCTTTGTCCATAGCATTTAAAGATAAATTAAGCACTGCGGCTGACAATGAATGAAGAACACACAGGTCTATGATTCCTTCAGTGGCTTTTGAGAAATTCTGTGGGATCTCATCCATTCAGGCCTCGTGGGGAAGAGAAGACGGACAGACACCTATTTGTCAGAGGATAACTGGAGAGAAATCTGAGTAAACTGGTTGTCAAAATATAACTTTGAAAAAAAGATTTCATCGACCTTAATAAATTATACCTTGGTTTCATTTTTATCCTTTGTTATAGTTTTTGGTCTTCCTCTTTTGTTCATAGAAATCCCCAAAAAGAAACCAATCATTTTGAAAATCTTATCAACACTTTTGTTTTTTTATGCCTTTCAAAATTTTATTTCTAAAGATCTAACCCAGTCATCTTTGATAAGATTTATTGTGTGCTCAGGGAATATTGGTAGACACCCTAGGCTCACTGGCTGTAAACTCACTAGGATTATTCTAGTGTTGGCAAGCCCAGTCATTTGCACTGTCCATCTGTGATATTTTCAGCATGCCAGGTATCACTGAAATTTCCATCTATAGACTTTGATTGAAAAAAACTAAGCACTTGTTTTTCAAATCTTTGTCCTTGTCTAGAATACCTCCCTTGTCTTCTTATAGAAATTCCATTTGGTTCACAAGGCCCATTTACTTAACAAATAATTTATTGAATACCTAATTTGTGCCAGATAATGTTTTAGGCAATGGATAGATAGCTGTGAATGATGGAGACAAGATTCCTATACGCACAAATCTTACATTATGAGAAGGACACTAAAGAAGTAAATAACTGAATTTTAAATCACAAAGGGAAAATGCTACCTGTGGTGAAGAGGATTATTTTCATTATGGTAGTCAAGGAAATGTCAGTCTGATGTGACATTTAAGCAGAGAACTGAAAGAAGGGGAGAAAGAGTGAAATATATAGTCTAAGGAAAGGTGTTCCAAACGGAGAGTATGTGAGCTGGAGTCTTGACATGCATGAGAATCAGAAAGATCCAGTTCCATGCCTCCATTTTCAATGAGAAGCTCTGATTTCCCAATCTTGCAATGACCAAACTGTTATTATCATACTTGTCTGTGTGATTCATTCCACACTGAACCTATAATGTGTTACAATACTCATTGCCTTTGAAAAATTGAGATGCTTGCTCTCCTCTTAAGACTCAGTCAGCTATCCAGAACTTCTCAAACTCAACACAAACAAAACAGATAATCATGTCAAAAAAATGAGCAGAAGACATGAACAGACACTTCTCCAATGAAGACATGCAAATGGCTATCAGACACATGAAAAAATTATCATCATCACTAGCCATCATGGAGATTCAAATTAAAACCAAATTGAGATACAACCTTACACCAGTTAGAATGGCCAAAATTAGCAAGACAGGAAACAACGTGTATTGGAGAGGATGTGGAGAAAGGGGAATCCTCTTACAATGTTGGTGGGAATGCAAGTTGGTGCAGCCACTTTGGAGAACAGGGTGGAGATTCCTTAAGAAATTAAAAATAGAGCTTCCCTATGACCCTGCAATTGCACTCCTGGGTATTTACCCCAAAGATACAGATGTAGTGAAAAGAAGGGCCATCTGTACCCCAATGTTTATAGCAGCAAATGGCCACGGTCGCCAAACTGTGGAAAGAACCAAGATGCCCTTCAATGGACGAATGGATAAGGAAGATGTGGTCTATATTCACTACGGAGTGTTATGCCTCCATCAGAAAGGATGAATACCCAACTTTTGTATCAACATGAACGGGACTGGAAGAGATTATGCTGAGTGAAATAAGTCAAGCAGAGAGAGTCAAGTATCCTATGGTTTCACTTATTTGTGAAGCATAACAAATAACACGGAAGACATGGAGAGATGGAGAGAAGAAGGGAGTTGAGGGAAATTGGAAGGGGAGATGAACCATGAGAGACTATGGACTTTGAAAAACAATGTGAGGGTTTTGAAGGGTGGAGGGTGGGAGGTTCGGGGAGCCAGGTGGTGGGTTTTATGGAGGGCACGTATTGCATGGAGCACTGGGTGTGGTGCATAAACAACGAATTCTGTTACACTGAAAAGAAATTAAAAAAAAAAAAAGACTCAGTCAGCCCAGGACTTTGTCCTGTGTTTCTTGATATGCCAATACCAAACATAGTAGTCTCATGCAACAACCAATCAATATAGACCCATGATCAGAATCTGATGTAATGATTTGTGCTATTGTCAAGTCTTCAAGAAACATATTAACTCTTTACTAAAGATAGAGTTGTGTAGAGGATTGAAGTTCTGGCTATTTAAAAAATATATTTAATAAATATATATTGGTTTTGAAAAAACAAGCAAAACCTAAAAATATGCTGTTTAGGGATATATACATGTATGGTAAAATTATGCATATAATTATATACATAACATTATTTATATAAACCAGTTTGATTATGTTGGGTTTGAGATGCCTGTTATATCTAAGTATAGATGACAATTAAGAAGTTGTACATATGAATCTGAAATGCAGGAGAGATGTCAAGTGTAACAATATAAATTCAGGAATCATCAGCATATGAATGGTATACAATTTATAGTAATGGACTGGATAAGCTGAGCTTACCTAGTGAGAGAATAGAAAAAGAGAAAGGTAAATAAAATTTGTAGTAGTAAAGAATTGCAAACCACTGTTTATCAATAGAAAATTCATTTGATTAATTATGGATTATGTATACCATACACTTTCATATTGCTATTAATAAGTTATAGATACATACATTGACTTCAGGGGACATTTAGTGTATGTATTTTAACCCCCACAAAACAGTTTTCAGAGTAACATGTATAATATGTCTACATATTTATTTTTTTATTTTAGTTTTTTAAAGATTTTATTTATTTGACAGAGATTGTCTGCATATTTAAGAAAAACTTACATAAATGGGTATATAAGAAGATGTAATAGAAAGATACATTCTAAACTGTGGGGAATAGGAGATTAACTTCTTCCTTCTACACATTTATTATATTTATACTTTTACTCATGAAGCTTTTAGAAGACTAAGGAAAAAGGGACATAAACAAAACCGAGTGTCTGTAACTACTTAACTACTTAGAATGTAAAAGAATCTCCGGAAGGATATTTATGATAGTAGCCACATCCTACTAGTGCTCCATTATTCCCTGTGTATTACTTTTCATCCTTCTTGTATATCTGCTCTCCCCGTACTTTTAACTTTTCTTCACTGGTAATCCTGAGCTGGGGGACTGTCTTTAGGCTGTGAAAACTGCCATGCCCACCCAGAAGAGCTGGGACATGCCTAGAAATTTACATGTCCCTAGAGGCAGGCATTAACCAATGTCTGAGAGGTGAGAAGGTATGAATGTCCCAGATATCTTGCTCCCTCACTGGGGACATTCTGGGATGTGATTTGCACCGTCTCCAGAGCATCTCTGTAGGACTGAGTCAAAGTTCCCTTTCTTAGAATTTGGTTTAATAACACACTCTAGACTCATCTCCTTCTCTTACTAATTCTGCTTCCCAGCTGCCCTTCTGGCTTCTTCTGGGAACACTTTTTGATAAACACTTTAATATGTATTCTTGTCTCAACGTCTGCTTATGGGGATCTTGGCCTAAGACAATGACCTACATATTTTAAGTGACTATAGATGAAATCTTAACTACTGAGAGCCCAGGCATCATAGATGGGATAGTGTACAAGGTTAGATGTTGGGAATTTAGGAGATGTGTCCCAAGCTCTGTCGCTTTTTCTCCATGTGGTCTTAGGCAATTCACCAAACTCTATGCCTTTGTTTTCTCATCTGTATGATGGGATTGATAACAGAACTACTTCAGAAAGCTATTTCAAAGAGTAAGTAAGATAAAGTACTTAAAATGCATATAGCACATTAGGCACTCAATAATGGTTTAAAAATTAATGAGAATGCTTTACATAAGTATCAGGACTCTATGTATGCTGAGGCATGTCTAACAAAAGGAGGGGTTTACTTTAAGTGAAATTATAATAGATATGGAGCTTTCCTAGATGAAAGAACATTATTTTATTATGTATAACTGATGTGAGGTAAACAAAGTTAATACATCATTGATTTTAATGAGACTTTGCACAGTTTGATTAATATACCATTATTGCATGAAAACATTCTACATGCTGAGAAGTAGTAGCTGGTGCATTTGAATATCATTTGGTATAAAGTTTCAGCATATGCTGTTTTCACTGTATGTCTCTATGCATGCATTATTATCTGGTATAAAATAAATCAGATAATGAATCAAAAAAAGAAAAATGATATCTCCCTGACAACTATATCACATATTTTAGCATTGAACAATATATCATTTTGATGTCTTCAGTAACATCATTATGGGACTGGTGCAATGACCACATCGTTTATTGGTCTAGTTTTACTTTTAAGAACCTTAACTGATTGCTTAGAATAATTCAGCTGTTCTCTTATCTATTTAAGTACTTACTATGCTGAAGCCAATTTTTCTTGGGCCTAGTACCATGGAATTACTTTATATGTGAACCAATTTTATAATAATGTCTGGGCTCTATAAAATCTCCCTGGGGTTCAAGCAAAGCTAGCTAATACTAAATTGTATTTATTGCAAACAACACATTTCCTGTTAGTTTCAAATTTTATTTTGTATTAAAATCCCCTTGTAATTGCTGTCATTCTCTTTATGTTTTTCCTTAATCTGACTAAAGTAAACTCTCAGTTATTCAGGGATGGTGTAATCTGTAGATTTTCCAAATCCTCTCTTTTTAATTGTCTTTTACTGTACATTCTTAACAATTTAAATGTTTCCTATTCTTATAACTAACGAGATGATAAATGATAGTAGAGTGAGAAGTTCACATTACAATAAGCAGTTTGTTATTTTTATAGAAATTCCTGGTAAAGAGTGTAATTCCAATGGATGCATAAAATGAATGTTTTAACCATTTGTGGATCTTAATCCATTCTCCACCACCATTTATAATTTAAAGTTAGAATTCTACACTTTGTTCTTAAATATGATAATTTTATCAAGAGCAAAACTGCAAGAGGTTTCTTGTTTGTTTGTTTTTAAAGGTCTACTGTCATCCTATTCCATGCCACCCATTATTAAACTGCACATAGCTTGAGATAATGGAAGTTGGAGGCTTTGTTCACAAATTTGAAAGAATTAAGGAGTTCTGAAATAGAACAGTCTGAACAGTTCTGAAATAGAACAGTTTAGAAATTAAGCTGAAATGAGAGGTTAAGGACAAATATCAAAATAAGCAGTAGTTTGTAACCAATCAAAATACTCTTAGTTATGTTCTGAGCCCATTACTTCAGAAAAAATTTTACCCTAAGGATTTGGAGATGTGGGCAAAATGTGTGTATGGGGATTTTAATCTTCACTTAATGTTTTCTCTCACTAACTTTGTATCTCTTTGGCTGACCCTAAGATATCTTTTAGGTTGCCCTTGGACTCTGGAGAAACACCCCCATCCCCAATTCCACTATCTAACCATCTTCTGAACACTCAGCTATTTTCCTTTCACTCTATACTCCTCAGGATTTCTATTCTCCTTTTCTGTTGATCTTTTCTGGTGACCAAAATAATACAATAAGTAGATTCATAATGAAGGATGGTTATGGCCACCTGTAAACATCCCCATCTCCATCCCATTTTCCTTTTAAGAAAATTTGCATTAAAGAGAAAGAGCTGTAAACCCAGTGGAGCTTTGCTTTCCTTTAATTTCTGGAAGTTGAAAAAAGGATAGCACGTTCTGGTGTCATGCATGTTTCTGTAAACAAATAAATTCAAATGATATTGATAAATAAAGGAACAATGTCAGAACATAACATGGATATTGGTTGGTTTATGCATACTACCAGGCAACAGCCACCGAACAGAAAGTACACTGACCCACTTGAATGGAACTAGTCAAAAAGAAATGTATCACACCCTATGTTCTTTGTCTTGGAAGTATTGGCCACATCTTCTAGGTCTTGAATGTTTATTAAACCTCCACTCCATTTTTGTACATTTTGCTTTGTCTCAGGAACTCTTCCTTTTGCTCTTTTGTCAAGCTGTCTTATTTAATGCAGTGTTTATTAGAATTAACATCTTTTAAAAATTCCTACTATTTTTTATTGGTATTCATCGTACTCCTGGTTAAAGTTTTGGTTGTCCACCCAACGAATTTTCTGTTACTTTTTGTGCACAATATCGCAGAATGTGATATGACTTTCACAAATGTGTACATCGTGTGATCCCAAGAATGCTTGTTAAGCACTTGAAAAAGCATGGGGAGGATTAACGTCCATCCCACCTTCTTTTTCATGCAGGGCACAGCCTGGAGAAAGAAGGAATGTTTTCCTTCCTCACAGCTCTCTATTTTAAAATGTCTGTTTTAAGTGATTTTTATTTATTTATTTTAAAAAAGATTTTATTTGACGGAGAGAAAGAGAAAAAGAGAGCGCAAGCAGGAGGAGGGGAAGAGAGAGAGGGAGAAGCAGACTTCTTCTGGAGCAGGGAGGAGCAGGGAGCCTGACATGGGGCTCTCAACCCCAGGACCCTGGGATCATGACCTCAACTGAAAGATGCTTAACCTGCTAAGTCATCCAGATACCCCATATAAGTGATTGTTTTTAAACAGGTAGCTACTTGATCAACTGAAATATTCATCAGTCTTTATTCCAAGTTATTATTAGAAATAATATTGAGTAATCATCAAAGCTGCCAAAGAAGCACAATTCCAGTGTTACTGGTCATGTCTTTTTATTAAAATTTTGTTTTTAGTGAAGTCCAGATTTTTTGTTTCAAATGTCTTATCCTACAGGCATATAGAACATTTTGAGATATAGTCTCATTAATTATCTTCCTCCTTACTATCACATTTTTCTCTGAGGATCTCATAATCTTTGTGATGATAAGTTAACACTTTCGCACTTTGGAGGAATTTTAAGGTTAGATTCTCACCCTTGCTCCAGCAGAGGTGAGATTTAGTTGAATGTCTTTCTAGGCTAAAGAATGTATGCAAACTACTGATGCAGATAAATTTATTCTCCTATTGTATCACAATTGAGGGTAGCATTTGCTTATCATAGGACTTAATTGTTAGATAGCTGTTTATTAAATTAAATGAGTGAACACTTGTTCCATTGAATGCCACTACCTATAGCCAAAATGGCAGAGTTCATCTACTTCTCTTTGCTACTGCAGTGAGCATTGTGTTCTGGGGGCCTCAGAAAGAATGCCACACTTGATTAGCCCTGTTGAGGCAATGGGTACGTGGTGTATTTTATGAGTACCTAGTAATGTCAATTTTGAGATCTTGAAGGGTGGCTCTTTGAGACCTATGAGATATAACTCCTTTGAAATTTTTTTAAACTAAAAGGTTGGGGATAGGAATTAAGATACTTGTGTTCAGCTGTCAAGAATTAGTTACATAACCTTAGGGAAATCCTTCAATATCTGTGTCAGTCTTCTTTCCAGTATGTAAAGTGAAGGTAAATTACCTGCTGTTCTTAACACCTACATCCCAAGCATCCCAAGCAGCCCATTACTGTTGATGTATTTTCCTTTTTGGTTTATCCTATGAACATACCTACTTGGAAGCAAAAACCATGTTTTATTGGTTTGTATCCTAAGTGCTTATCACAATGACTGTTTTCTGGTATACTCAATAAAATGTCCACAGGTCCAGTGAATTAATGTAAATATTTGGAAAGTTTCACAATGCTAAATAAATGTAAGATGTCTGAAGAAAGCAGGTAGTACTTCATTATGTTTTTCCCTCCTTAGGGCTGACAGTTCTTCCTGTGGTCCAAATGACCCAGGCAATCAGTACCAGCTCACACAGATAATGGACAGTGCCCGCTTATTGGAGCATGTCATGCTCTCATCCTTCTGGAAGTGTTGTCACTTCAAAGGGTTTGGATCATCTGGTGTCCAGTCATACACAGCTGTGCTGATACTGCCAAATAAACCTGCAAGAAAATCAGAATGTTGAATATTTATTCTGTAGCACATTTTACACGTGGCCAAATGCTTCAGGTTTGCATAGTAGTTTTCTGTAATTACAATAGTTAGGAATCACTGAGATTTTATTGTGTACCAGGCACTATGTGTTCACAGTATTAACTACACATATTAACTATATTCCCGGCATTACATGTATTACATATCTATGGAGCAGGTATGATTGTTATACTGTTTGCATGAGAGCACTGGAAAAACGCAGAGGTTAAGTATTTTGCCCAAGGTCACAAGGTTTTAGTGGTGGAGCCTAGATTCCATCAGGATCTATCTGGCTTAAGTCCAGCTTTTAGCTATATGCTATGCTGTCTCTTGACTCACTGCTTTAGCAGCTATATTTTTGTAACTCATTTTTCTTTTGGGAAATAGTAACAAGAATATTAAAGCTCACTTTGCCTAAATATGAAATAGTTTTTGCTTCTATAGTTCCTCTAAGTTTTAACTGGTGCTATTTTTGCATGCTTATACTGATAACAAGAGCTCTATAATACGCACATTGTTATAAAAGGTATTTTTTAAAAAATGTGATTGAGGGGAATGCTTTTGTCTGCCCACACAGCAAAGGGATTCTTATAGGAAGTTAAAAAATACCAGAAATCTACCCAAAACCATACACTAAAATTCTAAATAAATAAATGTTCATCTTATATAGTTGACCCTAAAAAAAAAGAGGACCTATTTTATACCTCCAGCTTAAATCAGGGCTACCTTACTATGACTGCACCATTTATATAGACTGTTAACTATCAAAATGGTGACAACAGTTGCTGTTATTGCTTGGATCTTATAAAGTCATTGATTTTTTGTTTCCCTTCATAATGGAAGATCTCATGTTAACACTAAACTTTAGCAAATTGGTTATAATACTTTGGTATTTTTAATACACAATGAATAAAGGAGAAAACTCATTACAGTAAACGAAACTAAGTTGGATCACTTCAAATACCACTTTTTCACACCTGTTTTCTATTAGGATACAAAAGCTACCAGTATGAAGAGAAAACATACATTAAGCATAAATTACCCTGAAGCTATATTCTGAAGGGTTGTAACACTTTTCTTAAGAACTGGCAATATTCAAAAGGCAAAAGCATTGTAAGTCACAGTACACAAGACTTCTTACTTCATCTATAAAAATAGAATGCCAACGTTTTATTTGCCACAGGGATAAGGAGGGAAACATCCATGAAATAAATTTGATAACATGACTCACACTTCATTACAAATGATTTTCCGAAATTCACAACTTTCACATTTGGCTGAGCTAAAAAGAAGGAAAAAAAAAAAAACCACTAAAAAAGGAAATTTCACTTGATGTAAGTAGGCCAGATCACATGATCTCTCTAAATGAGTTTAAATGAGTGCACTTCTCTAGCTGGGAAAATACTTTAATTTAGAGTGCCTAAACAATTTACCCAATATGATGAACAAACTCTTGGGTTGGGTTCAGAAAACCTTCTATCAGCTGGTTTAATAAAAATCACACAAAACTATTATGTAACATAAAAAGTTCTTGGTTAAATCTTAATAGTAAAGACAAGAATAATAAAAAAAAAAAAAACCCGCATACTACTTCACTTTCAGATGTTTTTCTCCTAAATGTACCTTTTACATTTGGGGGTTATGCTGCACAATTATATATAGCCTATTTTATTCAGTGGAGAAACATGTTCAACTTTAGCACCCTATGATAGTAAGTGTAAGAACAGGGTTATTCAAAACTGCTTCCTCACTTTTCTCCCTCTCATTACCAGACGCGAAGTTTATCTAAAAAACAACGAGGAAGACTGAAGTCTAGAGGCACCTAGGGAAGGAGGGAATTTAGAGAATAATAGAATATGGCTCTGGAGAGATACTTAAGTCTTACTGGAAATTTATGGAATCTAACTATAAACCCCTTTACCCTCTCCCTGGCTTCAGATTTAGGTGTGAGGTGTCAGGGATGTGCATGAGCCTTCATAAACTGAAATTTTCTTCTAAAGTGTGTTTGCTTTCTACCCGGGGAATAAAAGAAATAGAAATACAAGTGCTTGGTACCACATGCTTTTGAGACTTAAAGAAGCCCATTAATAAACAAGCCGTTTCCATCCTTGGGGGCATCGGGATTCACTTTCTAAATAAATTTCGCCAGGAGAATCTCCTCGAAGGGAGACTGAAGTCATTCTACCTCCCCAGGAGCCATGAGGAAAAAGGGAGACAGAAGATATTGCCCCCTACTTGCACGTGGAATCTCCCTTTCTCCTCCGACCCCCCTCCGCCAATACCACGCAGGTCTGGCCGCCTCGGAAGGTAGCTGGGAGAAAAGGCAACCCTCAGTCCTCCATGGCAAAGTCTTTGGTCTTTTCCTCCTGGTCTCCCACTTTGTAGCGCAGCAGCACGCGCAGGAGACGGTGGTTATCCCGGGAGGGCAGCAGCGTGATCTCTCCGGAAATGTCCGTATCTTGTTCCACTTGCACAGGCTCGTTCAGGTAGAGGAGTGCCTGCTTCCAGTGCGTGACCGGGTGAAAAGGCGAGGTGGACAGCACCAGGGGTTTCTCCGAGTCCCCTCCGGGGAAGGTCACCTGGAACCAGATGGCAAAGCCATGCATGGGCGCTGAGCCATAGCAACTGAAGCGGAAGCGCCCGCCCACCCCAGCCTCCAGCTCCTGCTCCAGGCCGGTGCGGGCCAGCTCCAGCTGAGCAAAGCACTGCGGCCGGGCCAGCACGTCCTCCCCGGACAAACCCTGCACCACGATCTCCGAGTGGCCCATAAGGCAGCGCGTGGCGAAGCTCTCCAAGCAGCTCATGTCCACACCGTAGAGCTGCTTCACCTGGCTCCAGAAGCCCAGGCGCAACTCAAGCATCTGGTCGCTGATGGGCGCCACGAAGAGCTCGGCGGAAGCCGGCAGGAGAAGACCGCCCTCCTTCAGCCACTTGGTCCGCGCGTAGAGCACAGAGCTCAGCATAGACTCGTGCAAGAGTCCGTAGCCCATCCATTCGCTCACGATGGCATCCACCTGCTCCGGCAACTCCACCGTCTCCACCGGCCCTGGCAGGACGTGCACCCGGTCCTCCAGCCCGTTGAGCCGCACCACCTCCCGGGCCTGTTGCCAGATGGCGCTGGCCTCCACCGCGTACACGCGCCGGGCCCCGGCCTGTACACAGAAGATGCTAAGAATGCCGGTGCCCGCGCCCACGTCCAGCACAGTCTTGCCCCTCAGTCCTGCCCAGTTCCGCAGGATGCCCAAGCGGTAGGCATCAGTCCGGACACGGTCCGCAATCATCTCCTCGTGGACCGATATGTCTGAATAGCACTCATAGTACAGCTGGTCCCGCTCCCTCCTAGCCCTCCGGGGTCGCGGCAGAGCCGCCTCCTGCTCTCCGCCATCTTCCTCTTCCGTTCCCTCCCCTCCTTCGCCGCCGCCCCCCGACTCAAGCTTTCTTTTCTTGGGCAGCGACATCTTGGCGGCTCCGACCGGCTCCCAGCGGGCTTTGCGCGGGTCCGCGCGGGCTCCAGGAGGCGGGGGCTTCTGGGACTTGTAGTGCCTGCTCGTACCTCCCACTTCCTGGGAGGTCGCCGGGCGGGTCCCTGCCGGAAGCCTCTGGACTCTGCTTCTCTAAGGTTTTGGAATCCCTTTCGCACCCACCACACCCAAATTCTGTTTCCTGGTACGTTCCGCCTCTTACCCTTAGCTCTTCAATTCTCTTTTGCTTTCACTGAAGTCCTCTCACTCGCGTGACGGAAAGTCCACGCTTGTCGTGTGTGCTCCACTCCCTGACGTTACTACACCGAACTGTCGGGGCGACCCCCTTCCCAGGTGCCACCTCACCTGGACCGTTACTGCTCCCGGAGCTCTCCAGATGGAGATTTAGAAGTTGCACTGCACGTTTTCTTTGTCTGTTTTCGTGGAGTGCAAAGAAGGTGTAAATACAACAAAGAAAACCCCTGACGGTGTGAGGCTTTGGTTTTGATTTCAGTGACACCACTTGCCTTCACGCACCAGCAACAAGGAATCTTCATTGCAGCCAAATTTTGTTTCTGGTCTATGTGAGGAGAACACTTGGGTCTTAGTCCTGCTGTGGTGATTGAGTGGCTCATTCAAGAGTTACATCTTGGAAGGGTTCAGACTAAGGAACAGGTGAAAAGCAAGGGTGACATGATACAGTGAAACTCACTGCCAGCTGTATTTTGGTAACCAGTTATAATTTTTAAATTCAGAAATAACGGAGTCTTTCCACCCTTGTGATCGCTTTTCCACTGCAACTCTCTCTCTCTCTCTCTTTTTTTTTTTTTTTTTTTTTTCCTGTGTGATTGTTTGTCCGGGGTAGATGCAAGCTCTTCCTCTTCTGTTTTTCTTTCAGTCAGCTGTCAGGTGTTAATTTCTCCCCCTCTGTGTTGTTCATAATAGAAATAAAATGTACTTTGAAATATGTGTGATGTCTCTGTGAGGGTCTGTGTTCCTAACACTGTGAGAATAAAAGTTTCTCCCAGACCCAAAAAACATACGTTGAGGAAAATTGACTTTTGAACTGTGTCTACTTAGCCATTGGGCCTGTGTTTCTTATCTGGGGGAAAAAGTTTCTTCACCCCATTTTATTAATCCTTCATTTAATGGAATAGGTTTATTGACCTGGCCTCCTCTGTTCCTCTAACTCCGGACTCTCAATTCTTGCTGCTCAGGAGAACTGCTTTTTAAAACTACCTATGCTTCTGTCTCACCTCAAACGAATTAAATCAGAACAACTTCATGGAGCCTGGGCATGTAGTTTTAAAAGCTCCCTGGGGAGTTTGTGCAGCCAGAACTACTGTTTCTCACTAAAATGATCTTAGTTAAATCTTGCTTCAATATTTTCATTGGGTAAATTATCATTTTTCCAGTGTTCTGGGCTCAACCATTTAAGGCTAAAAGTCCTCAAAGCAGTTTCTCTTTCGGCCCAGTTTGATAACTTGTTTTAAGAAAATAGCATTCTACGTGCCAGCATCTGTTGTAGTGCCAGGAACTACAACAGTGGGGACACAAAAGCACAGAGCAGGCCATGGAATTAGAGTTGTAAATGGGACCACTTTAATACATTATTTGTAGGCTGTTAACGCATACCTCTCCCATTCTTTCCTTCCTCAAAATTTTTTATTTCCCCTTTTAGATGCACTCACTCCTCTAACCAATTTTCAACTCACTTTTGGTCTCTTTTAAGTATATTCTGATTATAAGTTTTGTTGGTTCTACCTCCAAAATACATCTTCAGTCCATTTTCTTTTCTCCTCCTCCACTGCCAACACCCTAGTCTAATCCTCCATCTTTGCTTGCCTGGAAATCAGTCTTCTAAGAGATGGCCCAACTTCTAATCATATTGCTATCTAGCCTGTTGTCCATATAGGTATAAGAATGAACTTTAGGGACGCCTGGGTGGCTCAGTTGTTTAAGCGGCTGCCTTCCGCTCAGGTCATGATCCCAAGGTCCTGGAATAGAGTCCCACATCGGGCTCCTTGCTCGGCGGGGAGCCTGCTTCTCCCTCTGCCTCTGTGGGCCTTTCTGTCTGCCTGTGCTTGCTCGCTCTCTCTCCCTCTGTCTCTTAAAAAAAAAAAAAAAAAAAAAAAAGAAAAAGAATAAGCTTTAAAAAACCCAACTTAGACCATCTCATTTCTCCAGTAACTTCCCATTCTAGGTGCTGAAACAATCCAGTATCTTCAAATAACTTCCCATCTCATCTCCTGCTACTCTTACCAATGTATAGGGCTCAAGCTATGCCGCCTTTAACAACAACCTCTTCCTTGGCTCAGGTCTTCACTTAATGCTCTTCTAGGACCTGGGACATTGTTTTTCTTCTTAGTACTTGACTTCAATGGCTCCCTCTCACCCATTAGATCTCAACGTAAATATTATCTTCTGAGAGAGGCTTTCCTTGGCTACCTTAAATATTATTTTCTAATACTGTTTATTTCTTTCATAGCTTTTACAATTTGTATGTATTTAGTTTTCTTGCATTTTTTGTTTTTTGTTTTGTTTTGTTTTGTAAAATATAAACTCCAAGAGGCTTGAACTTTTGTTTCCCCACTATTGTAGTTCCTAGCACTACAACAGATCCTGGCACATGGAATGCTCAGTAAATAGTCTTCAACAAAGACTGTTGTGGATACAGTTAAATAGTTATTCGTAGGAGAGGGAAAAGAGTTTTTTTTTTTTTTGTAGTTCAGTATAACAATTCGACTCTCAGAAACTCTGAGATAAATCTAGATATAAATTGAATTTAGGATGCTTCCAGATGTGAGAGTTATTTATTTTCAAACACCCTTAACTCTTTAGCCAGAATAATAGAAAGCCCTAAAAATTCTGTCCAGAATAGGGTAGAAATGGCCTGTGGCACTTTTCCTTCCTGTATATTGGCTTGCTATAGAGAGGAATTTCTTTACTCATGTTTTCTACCACACTGGGTTGTTTTAAATAGGAAAGGGACCTAGATCATAGTCTCCCTCTAAGTAATGTAGCTCTAGCAAACCACCTATATGGGAGAAGAGTTGGAGCTCAGCTGGCAGAGCATTCTTTGTGTTTCCATTTCAGTGGTCTACTTACCACATTCATTTAATGCTCAAACCCACTGTTTTTCAAATAAACGGATCTTGAAATTGATTTAATATATCTTCAATGGCATTAAAAAAGGAAATAGAATAGAATATATCAAATACATAAAATGAGTAAAGGTGAGTATTATTCCAATACTCACTGGTTTCATTTATGTTATATATAATATATATATATATATATATATATATATATATATTTCTTGTTCTAGGCAATGGTTCGAAAGTTTGAAATCCACAGCTTGCTATTCTCCAAAAGCACTGTGAATTTTTACATGTCTGTATCTTTGCTTTGGGTTTGTCCTCTCACTCATCTTTTTATTTTTTTATTTTTTTTAAAGATTTTTATTTATTTATTTGATAGAGAGAGATCACAAGTAGGTAGAGAGGCAGGCAGAGAGAGAGAGAGAGAGAAGCAGGCTCCCTGCTGAGCAGAGAGCCCGATATGGGACTCGATCCCAGGACCCTGAGATCATGACCTGAGCCGAAGGCAGTGGCTTAACCCACTGAGCCACCCAGGCACCCCTCACTCACCTTTTTAGAAAATGCTCAAATGTTACCATTTATTTGTAACTTTTTCAACCAATCTGTAACCGATAATACTTATATATAATTCTTTTTTTCACTTATTCTGTTGTACCACAGCCCCTTACATATCTGGCTTTTCCATGCCAGATGGTGGATATTTGAACACCAGGATTTTGTATTTTTTACTTTTATATTGAGAATCTAGTGCATTGTCCTGGAGTCTGCACCATTCCCACATTCCTGAATGTTGGTCCTGATGAACATGGGATCATAGCTATGTTTTGTACAACTGGGAGAACCATGATTGATTTTCTGCATCATGCACATTTATGTATTTCTCTATTTGTTCAATAAATATTTTGGGCTTCTATTCTACACTAAATATTCCAGAAACAGAGAACATATCAACCAACAAAAAGACAGAAATATCTACCTCCCTGTAGCTTATATTTTTGTGTTAATCTGATGTTACTTATTATTCTTATTTTGCCTTACTTAAGCAAATTATTAGACCACTTTTAATTCTCAACTTTCCTTCCTGTATTATTTTATCTTGAATTTGCTGATGTGATTTCCTCCCACAAATACTTCTTTCAAAAATTCTTCTCCTCTTTAATGTGAAGACCTGTTTAAAAATGTATTTTAAAGCCTTGTATTAGAATTGAAGATAGTTCCTTCAGGATTTCAAGAAGTCATTGTAATTCTCAAAGTGTATGTTGGGGAAGGGTAAAGGAGCAATGACATGAAAAATGTTATAAATATCTCTTTGATATGAATATTCATTAAATGATGTGGTTCTTATCATTCTGTAGTTACTTATAAGACATCAGCATAGAAAGAGACACTTTTACCTTAAAAAAAAATCCTTTGTAGAAAATGAAGGCAAAAGGTGGTGGTTTTTGTATTTAGACAAATTGGAACATCAAACATAAAAAGCCTATGTATACGTTATTCTCTTGATGTATATAGTGTCTTTCCATGACGTATTGGCCCAGCTATTAAAACCTAATACTAAAACAGATGAATAGAAAATTCATAACTCCCTGATGATATTATTATGAGTAGTTGTAATTCTTTTTAAAAATGTTTGTATTGAGCTATTTAGATAGTTACAACAAAGATATTATGAACTTGATCCATAATTATCAATTTGGTTTAAACTTATTGAGCCCTCTTAAAATATTGAATGTGGTACTTTAAAAATTTCAAGTACAAATATTGGTTATGACATTTTAACAAATTCTGCTCTAAATCATGCCATTATAATGGAAATAGTACAAAAAGTCCCAGGAATGTAAACTATAATATGGAGGCAGTGACATATCAGTGTATTTCTGAAATTAGCATTTGCTCATCTGCCACAGGAATAATGAGAATCAGGTAGCTTAATGAAAATTAAGTATTAAGCTTAATGAATATTATTTAATAAGATCTCCCTCTCTCTTGTTTCTTTCATGAAAACCTTTAATATGAAAGAAAGTCAAGCAGTTGCTTCAACCAGATACTTATGATCTCGTAGCATTCTGTGACTAAGGACATTTCAAGTGCATTGAAGTTAGTGTAGTTGCGGGAGGCCTGTGATTCCCAAAGCATGGTTTCTAGATCAACAGAGTTACCAACACCAGGGAAAATGTTAGAATCATGCAATAAGGAACCCCACTCTATAGCTAATGAATTAGAATATCTGAGGTTAAGGTTCTTCATTCTTTGCTCTAACAGCCCTTCAGGTAATTCTGAAGCATGGTGAGATTTGAGAAGGACCACACCAGTCAATTTGAAGCATATCACAACCAGTGTGAGGCCAGGTGGAGTTTATGGAATGGAAGATCTATTGTTCTTTGTTTGGTTGGTTTTTTCCTATTGCTCTGTAACAAATTACTACCAGCTTAGCAGCTCAAAAAACAAACATTTTGTTAACTCTTAGTGTCCGTGGGTCAGGAGTTCAGGCACTGATTCATTGGGTGAAGTTAGCGTTCACTCTGCAAGCTGGAATCAAGCTGTCAGCCTGGCCATGTTCCTTTTTGGTTGAATTCTGTGGTTGACAGAATTCAGTTTTTTGCTGAGGCAGGACTGAGTTGTCCCTCCTCTTCCTGATTGACAAATTGGGGTTACTTTCGCCTTTAAGAGGCCATCTGGCAATTCCTGCCTTCAGGCCCTGACTCTCTTATAACCTGAGAGTTTTCCTCCTCCAGGCCAGCAGAGGAAGCTTTTTGACCTTAGGGAGGGCCCTAGTCCAAATCATTCTCTTGTTCCCACCCTCTACCCCCTTTTTACTAACTAAAAATCAACCAACTGGGGACTTCAATTATATTTGATATATGTGCTGCTGAAGCGAGCACTTCATTTACATTTGGAAAGGAATACTTTCAGCTGGAGAAAATGGTTTAGGGTAAAGAGACAGAGGGTTGTTCCTGCTGAAGCTTCATAATTACTGTGACATGTCTTCAGATAAGTCTATGTCTCAGAGAACTATGGGTGTGGCTCATGGCATGTGGAGATGACAGCATCTGATAGACCAGAAACAAAGTTCTGAACCAGCTATGACCCTATTGTAGCAGAAAATTTTAATGGAGCTAGTTGCACAGAATGCCTGTGACTTTTGAGTTTCTGAGCCCTCTGTGTGAAGCCCCACACTCCAAATAGTTGCTGTTTTGCTAGTCTGGTTCCAAGAAGAGAATACTCCTACAATGAAGCCAAGCTGAGTCCAAGGGAACCCAGCAGAACCTACTAGATTGCAACTTCCATGTCATGGAAGCCAGGACCAGAAAACTTTTACTATGGTGAGCTACTGAGATATTGGGGTTGTTGATACAGCAAAAACGAAGCTGATTTGTATAAATATACGTACAGAATGATTTCTCATTCTACGACTACTACCCAGGTCAAGACATAGAACACTACCAGTGCCAGAAGTGTCCACGCATCCTTATAATCCTGTACTCTTCCTCTTTCCTGAAGGTATATGTCCTGATAATACCATAAAAAGGTTCAGTGACCTGGTTTTGTAGCTTCATACACATCTGATCACACAGTATGTGTTCCCTCATGTCTGATTTCTTTTGCTCACCATTGTGGTTGCAAGATTCATCCATGTGACTATGTGTGGTAGTATTTTTTTTTTTAACTTCTATTGCTTTACTTTAGAATATTCCATTGTACAAATGTACCATAATTTGTTTAGCCAAGTTTCTGCTGTTTTACAGATCCTCTGAGAAGGAGATAATCATTCCTACCAGGAATTTTGTAGTGTTCTTTTTTCCTGTACAGTTCTCTTGACTCTTAATATTTCCTACTTTATATAAATAATTTATTTTTATTATCTTATTTTATATTAAGTGCATAATAATAGTTAAAATGTATTATGTTTAGCATGTGCTAAGCATTGCCTAAATGTTTTATGTGCATTATTCATTCATTCATGCATTCATTTATTCATTCAACAAATATTTGCAGGCTACCTGATACTCTGTACCAAAAGTGTAGAGGTAAATAAGACAGATAAAAATCCCTGTTTCTATAGTTTTTATATTTTAGGGAATAATCTCTAATTCTTAAAAATCTATGAGGTGTATATTATTATTTCTATTTTCACAATTTGGGAAACCAAGGCACATAGCTGCTGTATTCATTTCTTGTTTATCTTTTCTACTGGACTGTAAACTCCTTATAGGCAGGAACCAGTTCCCTGTATATCCCCACAGTGTCTTGTCGAGCAGCATGCATATAATCATAATATTAATTATTTGATGATGATTAACATTTATTTCATACTTTGTATACCAGAGACAACTGAGTCTTCACAAAATCTATGCAGTTGCTATCATCATTAACCCCATTTAGAAATCAAAAAAAGGCTACATGCCTTGTTTTGGGTCTAGATTCTTTTGCTCCGCCTTATGTGTGTTGAAATGAATCCATGGGGTTTGCGTAACTGTCATTTCTTCATTTAGATTGCTGTAGAGAATTTTGTCCTCTGTTACCTTTAAAGCCACTATGGTATAGGCTATGCTCTTCCTATGAATGACTTTGCATAGCAAAAGAAACTTTTTCCTTTTGATGAGAAGGAGCTTCTCATTTCTTCCATTTGTGTTCTGCAACTACTCTTATTTCTACACCAAAAGAAGCAAGCATGGTAGACATTGAGTTTTTATCTAATCTCTACATGTGTTTTACTTAGAAGAGTTGTGATGTGGGAATTATTAGTTATGCTCTAGTAGACTGTATTTAAGAATCTTAGTTGGTTTATTCACTTAGTATTACTGAGCTTCTTCCACATACAGCACTGTACTGGGCTCTGGGGAAGGGAGGAGGAAGTAGTCTCAGTTTCCACGCTAAGGAGCTCCCAACTGTTGGAGGAGGTCATAGAGAGAACGTGAGCACTGTTTGACCCTTGATCTGCATTAGGGTAATCAGAGGCTCCTTACCCCTCTTGTCCTTAGAATATGTATTCTTCCCACTATCTCTGTAACTGGAGCCACTTCAAGAATGCGGTCTTGAGAATGTAATGTGTAGTTGAGACCATCTGGATGATATGCAACTGAACTCAGTTAAGATTTCTATAAACTTTTAAGATCCTGGCATGTGGGTGCAGAGTTTGAATTGCCCACAAGTCTTGTATGTAAGTTCCCTTGCTTATCAAACCTGTCAACTATTAGTCTGGAGAAGTCTTCCTTTTTCTCCAATCTCTCCATGCCCTGTGGGAATGGGGGCCAGTTTCAGATTTCACCCAAGAAGCTTCCAAATTTGTGAACAAACAATTGGTAAGCCAGCCAGGAGACCAGGTAAATGAATTTTGGGAAAGAGGTATGGGGATAGAATGCCCAAGTTGGTCATTAACCTCTATGTGGGGAGAAGTAGTGTGTAAGACACTTGTGGACCTCCATATGAGTACAGGGATGCTTTCAAAACGCCTGCTGGTTTGAGGTGCTTGTTTGAGGAACTGCAGATAGTGCTTTGGGGCAAAGAAGGAAAATGAATGGTTGCTGCAGTGGGCTGGACTCTACCGTAGGCTGTTCGGCCAGCAATGACAAACTAGAGACTGAAGCCAAGTTAGAAAGATGAAAGAAGAGCTGAGGTTATAAAAGGACATGTGGGTGTCCATTCCTCAGCTTCAGGGCTGGCAGATCAGGTGGGAGAGCAGGATAATAAGGTGGAGAGGTTAGTGTGCTGTTTTGCAGAACTAGGAGGGTATAGTCTGCTGTCGATTAAGCTCTTGTGACAAAGCCTGATTGGGACACTAAGGGGTGGAACCCTGAAAAAGTAGGGAGAAGGAAGAGGAGGACATGACTGACAGTAAAACAGACAAAATGTACCATGCTGTCCGACCCCTAATACAAGCACAATAGCACAGCACAGCCCAAACAACCCCAGCCAGCAGGGCAGTCCCCAATTTAGGATGCAATCATGATGAAAGAATATACTCCCACTGAGCTTATTGATTTAGCTGCCAAGTTCCTGCAAAAGGCCCGGGAAAGTATTCCAGCATAGTTAGTGTGGCTATGGGATGTGGGGCAGGAGTGGAGGGGGGATGATGATGACATTTTTCTGATCAAGTAGGAGGCACAGAAAATGAGCAACACCACACACCCTGCCCTGTGGCAGGCCCTGCATGGTGCTCTGGTGTTCAAGGTACTCGGTCTGTCATGGATCAGATTGTTCTAGCCTGCAGGAGGCCTGGCCCATCCAGGAGGATCTCTCTGGGCAAATGAAATGTTAGAAATCTATAGAGGAAGTACAACAAAATTTTAAGAAATTGGGAATGAGATAGGCCATCTGTCTTTAAAGTCCCTGATTGGGCCACATGTACTGCAGGAATGGAAACCAATATTCTCCAGTCTAAACCCAGGTTGTGGTATGGGATGCTGATATCCATGCTGAGCCTTGTCATGAGACAGAGCATTTATGATGGTGGGCAATCCATTTCTGATCTGGGGGACACTGACAAATCCCAGGAAAGTTCCAGCTGGGGGAAAGATCTGAGACAGGGATGGAACTTGAAAAACCAAAGGTTACCTTAATCAGCTGTAAAAGGTCCTGTAAAAGTAACCTGGAAGGAAATGTGGCTTGACCTGGCTACTGGGACTCCAACTGGAAAGGTAGACTGACAACTCAATGCTGTTTTGGTCAGCCTGTAGAAAACCTTAAAACCTAAAAAATAGTTCAAACCTGTCCTATCTGCCCCTCCCATCCCTCATGCCCCCATCTGCTCCAGGAGAGGCCTTAGGGATATAGTCTTATTTGGGGAGGGTGCATCCCCCCCACCAAGTATATGATGCAGGCAAATATTGCCTCTAGGGGAGAGCCAGTGAGGATGATCTGAGAACTCCTATTGAGTTGACTATTCACTGATTCCCAGAAATAAACAAAAGGTGATGGCTCTGGTTGACACTGGGGTCAAATGTATGCTAATACCTGGTAACTCTTTGACATTTCATGGCCTGATCCTCACCATCTGTGGTTACAGAAGATAAATGGTTATGGTCAGGAAGTTCCCTTTAACATTGTAAGTCAGGCATTTCCCCCCACAAAAATAGGAGGTTTTAATCTAATACCAGAGAGCATTTCGGGCAAGAATATCCTACAAGATTTGCAAACGTCTGCGGGTGAATTCTGCCTCAGGGTTGGAGTAATCAAGCCAGTGGTGAAGGAAAACTCCAACTGGGAACCAGTAAGTCTACTGCCCGTGTGAAAAATGGTAACTGACAAACAATATAAATTGCCTCAGGGCCTGAGGAAATAGGAAAAACTGTTCCAAAACTGCACCCCAAGTGGTTATTCTGCACTCTGCCTATAGCACTTTCCGTAACCCCATATGGCCAATGAAAAGTCTGATGACTCACGGAGGATGACTGTGAACAGCTGAGAACTGAACAAGGTAGTGCCCCATCCACGCAGCTGTGCCCAGCATTGCCACCATCTTAGATGCTTGGCTGTGATCCTATGAGTGTACTATGTTATACCAGACCTAATAAAAACTATTTTCAGTATACCCTTGGCTGATGAATCACAAGATCAATTTGCCTTCACACGGGAGGGACAACAACGGACCTTTCTTACTTTCTTTCTATTTTTTTAAAATTTAATTAAATTTTATTTACATTCAGTTAACATATAGTGTATTATTAGATTCAGAGGTAGCATCACCCAGTGACCCCATGCCTTCATCCCCTTCCCCTCCAGCAACCCTGTTTGTTTCCTGTGGTTAAGAGTCTTTTTTGGTTTGTCTCCTTTTCTGATTTTGTCTTGTTTTATTTTTCTTTCCCTTCCTCTACACTCTTCTGTTTTGTTTGTTAAATTCTCCATATGAGTGAAATCATATGATAATTTTCTTTCTCTCTTTCACTTAGCATAATACCCTCTAGCTCCATCCATGTCACTGCAAAGTTTCTTTTCTTTTTTTAAAGATTTATTTATTTATTTATTTATTTATTTATTTTGGGGGGAGGGAGAGAGCATGAAGAGGAAGGGCAGAGGGAGAAGGAGAGAGGAAAACACAAGCAGACTCTGTGCTGAGCATGGAACCCCATGGCACTGAGATCAGCACCTGAGCCAAAACCAAGAGTCTGATGCTTAACCCACTGTGCCACCCTGGAGCCCCAACAATGGACCTTTTAAATGTTTTCTCAGGTCAACTGGTACAACCCCACAATATATCATGAGACCTGTCCCTGTTCTCCTTCCCCACATCAGTAAAACAAGCCCATTACATTGATGATATAACGTTCACATGTGAAGACTTACCTTTGCCATAGCACATTGTGCAGACTTTGCTGGAACATCTGTGAAAGAGATTTTTTATGAAATCATAAAAAGTTCAAGACTGAGATACCACCATGAAGTTTTTAAGAGTCATATGTTTGGGTAAGATGTGTGCTGTCCCAGAAGCTATGACTGATGACATGCGGGCCTGTCCAACCCCTAAGAGCACAAAAGAGATGCAAGCCTTTGAAGGGATTTGGGGGTTTTGGAGGACTTTTATTCTCCACATGGCATCATGTCACCATCCCTTATACCACTTGGTAGGAAGTACATGTGAAGCTGGTGATCAGAGCAGCAAGTAGCCTTTGGAAAGCAAAAAAACCTAACGAAACAGATTAAAGCTCTGAACATCTCTCAAGTAGGGCCACTTGAATTAGGTATGTCTGTGACTCTGTAAGGCATGGGTTGGGCACCACAGCAGAGACAACAAAAGGAGAGCATGCTCTTTTGATTTGGTCCGAGGTTTGAAAGAGGGCAGAAAACTGATAAATTCCCTGAGAGCACCAGCTCCTTGTGATGTACTCAGTGTTCCTCCATGTAGACCCCTTCACAAAGGAACAGCATATCATAATAAGAACTACCCTTCCTATCAAGGGGTGGGTTGAGAATATGTTCCATCAGCCCATCTCTAGCATGGCTCAAAGTTCCACATTGCAGAAGAGGAGCACTTTGTGCACCACTGTCTCTAGAAACTCAGATTCTACGGGGTCCTGTAGAATATGTAGGTCCTCCAAATATCCCACGAATTTCCTCTGGTACCTGTGAAGAGAATCAGGGGAAATTCCCACTGGTGCCTAGAATGCATGGATCTAGTCAGGTATCTGGATAGAAACAGGAACAAACCACAGCAGCCAATGGGCTAAACTCAGAGCCATTTAGCTGGTGATCATTAATCTTTTGCATGGACAGTTGAACTGTTCTAACTCTATGGCTTTGATAGTGGGTATCTAAGTGACAGGCCATGATTAGGCCCTTGTGGAGTCAGGATATGTGGAAAGACATTTGGGTTTGCCTGCAAGAGTCTGAGGAAATCCTCACTATCTTCTATATTCTGACTCATAAAGTGCTGACTTCCCCTGGCAATCAGAGAGCTGATGACCTAGGTTAGTCAAGTCCTAGCAACTGATCCTTCAGGAGACAGCAGATTGGGTGCATAGAAAGAATGGCTACTGCAGTGCTTGGGAGAAATGATGTATTGCTAGGGATGCTGAATTGCCCTTGAAATATAGTGACTTGATAAATGCAATAACAGCATGTCCTGTGTGCTCTAAACAATGCTCAAGGCAACTGCCAAAGGAGCCTGGGGCTATCCACTGAAGTTCCCAACTGGTGAGAGACTGGCAAGTTGATTATACTGGTACTCCTCACACTGAGCATTCTCAACATGCTTTGGTTTGTGTGGCTACTGTGTCTTGACCAAGTTTTCCTCTCCCCGTATCCCAACCAAGCTGCTATTATTAGGGGATTAGACAACCCGAATCCCATATGTGGATACCCTCATCAAACAGACAGTGATTGGGGGTCACATTTCAGAGGTCATAGTATGCAAAATTGAGCAAAAGACATTGAATGGAAGTTCCATTTACCCTATAACCTGTAAGCAGCAGGGATGGTAGAAAGGAAAAATGGAATATTAGAGCAGCGGATTAAATTATTAATAGGTAAAAACCTCACATTAACTGGGTGGATTAACGTACTGCCCCAAGCTATAATACATTTTAATGCTCAAACAAAAGGGCCTGTTGCTTCATATGCCAGACTGTGAACCCTTCCCAAGACACCCAACAATGCAAAGGTATGGAAGTCTCAGGAAATATCCATTGTGCATACCTTCACCAAGGATCAACATGCTGTGCTGCTGAGAACGCCAAGCCCTATAATGCCTGGGAAAAGCATGGTTTACTGGAATTTGCAATGAGATGTCCCACCAGGATAGGTGACTTACTTTGCATCCCTGGGCAAAGGGAAACTATTCAATTTCTAATCCTTTTGTCTGGCTGCAAGCTAGGTGGGACACGCATCACTGAAAAAGGGGGAAGGGGTCCTGGTCTGGCAAATTCCACCCTCAGTCTGTCTTCTCCTGCCTGACAGTGCTGCCTTCCCAAGCCAACATGTATAGTATGCACAACTAGGTCAAATTCCTAAAGCTGCAGCTATAATAACATGTAAGGATCAGGCCACAAATATGATTCTTAAAAAAGGGGAAGACGTTACATGCAATTTCCTACTAAACATCTGTCTTTTTGACCTTAGATTTCTGCTGCTCCTGTGGTGTCTGGTCATGGACTGGGTATCAAATGGAAGTAACTTTTTTTTTTAATTAATTTTTTATTTTTTATAAACATATATTTTTATCCCCAGGGGTACAGGTCTGTGAATCACCAGGTTTACACACTTCACAGCACTCACTAAAGCACATACCCTCCCCAATGTCCATAATTCCACCCCCTTCTCCCAAACCCCCTCCCCCCAGCAACCTTCAGTTTGTTTTGTGAGATTAAGAGTCACTTATGGTTTGTCTCCCTCCCAATCCCATCTTGTTTCATTGATTCTTCTCCTACCCACTTAAGCCCCCATGTTGCATCACCACTTCCTCATATTAGGGAGATCATATGATAGTTGTCTTTCTCTGCTTGACTTATTTCGCTAAGCATGATACGCTCTAGTTCCATCCATGTTGTCGCAAATGGTAAGATTTCATTTCTTTTGATGGCTGCATAGTATTCCATTGTGTATATATACCACATCTTCTTTATCCATTCATCTGTTGATGGACATCTAGGTTCTTTCCATAGTTTGGCTATTGTGGACATTGCTGCTATAAACATTTGGGTGCACGTGCCCCTTTGGATCACTACGTTTGTATCTTTAGGGTAAATACCCAATAGTGCAATTGCTGGGTCATAGGGCAGTTCTATTTTCAACATTTTGAGGAACCTCCATGCTGTTTTCCAGAGTGGCTGCACCAGCTTGCATTCCCACCAACAGTGTAGGAGGGTTCCCCTTTCTCCGCATCCTCGCCAGCATCTGCCATTTCTTGACTTGTTTATTTTAGCCATTCTGACTGGTGTGAGGTGATATCTCATTGTGGTTTTGATTTATATTTCCCTGATGTAACTTTTTTTTTAAAAAAAGATTTTATTTATTTATTTGACAGAGAGAGATCACAAATAGTCAGAGAGGCAGGCAGAGAGAGAGAGGGGAAGCAGGCTCCCCACAGAGCAGAGAGCCTGATGCAGGGCTCGATCCCAGGAACCTGAGATTGTGACCTGAGCTGAAGGCAGAGGCTTTAACCCACTGAGCCACCCAGGAGCCCTGGAAGTAACTTTCTGCAGTGGGCCCACTCATAACATTGAATTGTTAACCAGAAGAGTCCTAAAATACCACCAATAAAGCCATGGGCGGCTAGTCACATTTAGGATGGGTTCATGTAGGTTACCTTGGATCATGGACATTTGAGCACCATCCCTATGTTGGAAATAGAAGAATCACTCTAGATATAAGGAGCCCAGTTTTACCAGGAATATGGGATGGATATCACTGGAACTTTGTAGTCATCCTGTCACTTAAAGAATAGTGACAAGTTTGGCACTGATTGGTCACACTGTCTGGGTATTTATTGGTAGACTTGAATGTGACCACATGGAACTGTGACATAAATCCTTGGCTGTGGTTTCCACCTGGCTGTTTGGGTCACTGCAACCTAGGTTTTTCCTGGGCACAGGGGAGAATCTGCCCTCCTGGTAGTGAAAATTGCCAACATTCCTCTACTCAAGGCCAGATGGGCATATTCTATTTTCCACTGGTATAATCATTTGGCTGTTTTCTTTGTCCCCTCCAGTGACCTGGAAGACCAATACACAGAAGCCCTTGCCACATTCACCCAACAAAGCCTGTCTTTACTGAATACTGAAATGTCCTTTTTTTTTTTTTTAAGATTTTATTAATTTATTAGAGAGAGAGAGAGAGAATGAGTAAGTGAGAGAGAGAGAGAGAGAGAGCATGAGCAGGGTGCCAGAGGAAGAGGGACAAGCAGCCTCCCTGCTGAGTAGCGAGCCCAACATTGGGGCTGAATCCCAAGACCCATGAGATCATGACCCGAACAAAAGACAGATGCTTAATTGACTGAGACATACCAGTGCTCCAAACACTGAAATGTCTTGAATGAGAAAAGCTGTCTTCCAAAATAGGACAGCTTTGGACATCACTACTGCCTTGCAAAGAAGCACCTGTGTCATGATCCAAAACGAAGGTTGTATGTTCATACCTGATAAATCTGCTAATGTGTCATCTTTCTTAAAACATAAGAGGACACAGTGAACACCCTGAGTGATGCAATCCCAAGCCTAGGGGACTTACTAAATCAGTAGTTCAGATCATGGAGCTCTTGGTAGAAAAAGTTGTCCCTGATTGGGGGATTTTTGTTTTCTAAATACGTGTTTTCTCTTGCCTATGACTGTATTGCTGCTGTGGTATCTGCCTCCTTAGCCACCAAAGGAGCTACCTCCATGTCAAGGAACCCCCTTGCTGACTGCTCAGGGCATGCTGCAGAGGACGGAGGGACATGAGATGATAAGAGCCGGTCTAGAGGAGTGGAGTATTGGAGGAGGTCATTGAGAGGACATGACTGCTGATTGACCAGGGAACTGGACCTTGGCAATGAGGGAACCCAGGTAAGGCTTCTATATAAACTTCCAAGATTCTGGCTGGCAGGTGAGCAGATCTATTCATTTCACCACTGCCCAAGGCAGGCATTGTAAGTTCCCTTGCTTATCACACCTCGCACCTACCAATCTGGAATGGCTGGCCTGTTTCTTCGGTCTCTCCTTGCCTTCAACAAATGATAGCCTGTTTTAGATTTTGCCCCCAAACCTCTCAGGGGTGCAAACCAACAACAATGCAAAGAGCTCATAATCCATTTTGAAGTCCTTTCACCCAGGCTTATCTATGGCTTTTAAATAATGCTGAGTGCCGTTCTCAAAAATTTGAGAGAATAATTCTTGCATTGTCCAAATATCTTTCCTACCTGGCTCTGCAAATATTTAATTTGCTCAGAACTTTGTTGCTGTTTTGAGGAACTATTCTGTTACTCTTGTGATGAATATTGTTATGTTCTCTGCTTAGTGTCATATGCCTTAGGATACTATTGGATAGTGTAATGACCATTCTTAAGAATTCAATTAATTTTCACTTTCATATATATTAAAGGCCTTTCTAAAGTGTTATGAAATGACAATATAATTGCTACTGTTGTTATTATTGAGCTGATTGTTTCTCTGCATAGTCAACATAAGGAAATACCTGGATGATTGGATCCATTCTTGAAATGTCCATTGACTTGAAGACTTTTTCCAAGGACAGGAAGCAAAATTTAGTGTGTGCTTCTAAGCTTCTCTTTATAGTCTCAAGTATGGTTTACAGCCTCAAGCATGGTTGTCCTTTCTGACAGAACTACCTTTTATCTTCTTTTTACAAGATAAGATTGATCTATTTTTTAAGCTAATACACCACTGGCTTTATATCCTTGTTGTAGGCTTTGGGAATAGGTTAAAGCCTCTTTGTGTTGCATTATTTACTGTGCAGCTACATTAAAAAATACAGTGAGTACACTGAAATTAATAACTCTAGAAGGGTGCAAAGTGATACTATTCATACTCAATTATAGAGATGATCTATTACGTTAATATAATAGTGATGCTATTCGAATGCAATATGGTGAAAAAAAAATAAAGTGGCAGGCTAACAGAATTTCAGTTTTTGAATTTAGGGAAAAAAAGATAAATGGTTAGCAGGCCTGGTTAATAGCGCAAGTGCATATGCTATAAGCTCTTATTTCAATGTCAACTTTTAGCAAGGACACCAGGCAAATGAACTTGAATATCCATTTGATTTATTAGCTTCTTACAAACTGAAATAAGCTTTTATATACTTTGGAAAGAATTGCTAGCAGAAAGGATAAGAGTGTGGGTTTTAATGGAGGTAATCCTCTAAGAAGTTACTCCTTAGCAGTTAGAAATACAGAAAAGCAAGATAAACTTGAAATAAGCCTGATAAATCCTATCTCACTCATTGTCTTCACTTAATAGGTACTTTGCATCTGGATTAAACTGTGCTCTCAGTAGTCACTCTGAGAAATCCTATTCTTTATACATTTTCCTTCCTCCCCTCTTCTTATTGAACTAATGACTACTTTCCCACCTACGGTTTATGAATGAAGTCACTGAATGCAATTATTGGGTAAAGTTCTTGGATTAAGATCATGGATCTCTAATGAGCCTTCATGTTCTATAAATGGTGATTCTCAGACCTGCCTATAGCTTGTTAGAAATACACGTGCCTTCGTCTCTCTCCCATAAATTTTGATTCTATATATCTGGGAGGAACCAGGACATACATAGTTTATGATACATGAACAGGATTAAGAATCCTTACCATTGTTGGTTCAAAGTACATTTTCTAAAGAGGTGAGAATTTTTTAAAAAATTAAGTATATTTAAACATTGATTTGAATTTACATTATTTTATATAGTATGTATATAAAATTAATTTTTATTATCCAGGTATACCTGTGTGCTATATAAGAAAATACAGAAGCAAAAAGAACAAAATAACTTCAACTATGACTATTGTTAAATATTCTAAAACATACAAAGAGGCATTGATTGCTTAACTCTAGTAATAGGGCATTTGCCTTTGCAATTGAAGCAGAAATCCAAAGGTACTCAGTAGAGTTGTTTTTCTTGTGTATTGGGTATTTGTCAAACGGTATTCTTTACTGAAGGGAGAGCTCTTCCATCCTTTCTTCCTCTACCCAAATATTTTCTTTTCTTTTTTCTTTTCTTTTCTCTTCTCTTCTCTTCTTTTATTTTCTTTCAAGGAATTGGCATATATGAGATTAGCAAAAGCTAATCATGGACTTTTGGAATGATCAGTTCTGGAGACATACCAAACTGGTGATGACAATGTATTCATCTGTTCATTTATCTATCCAACAAACATTTGTTGAGTACCTATTAATATGCCAGACACTATGCTGGTGTTGTTGGTATTCAACCCCTCCCTGGAGAAACTTCACACTCTAGTATGGGATATAGAAAAACAAAACAGACAAATACTATGGCATATTGTTTATGTGCTATGAGAGATGTATGTACACGATGTGTTTGGTGCACAGACAGGGGATATGTAGGTCAAAATAGAGAATCAGGGAGGATGAATATAAAGAAGGGATATGAAAGTAGGGTATCAGCGCTGGAAGATACTTATACATAGCCATTTGATGAATTTGGAAATCTTTATCAGGGGTATAGATGTCTTTTTTTTTTTTTTTTTAAGATTTTACCTATTCATTTGTGAGAGAGAGAGAGAGAGAGAGCGAGCACTCACAAGCAGGGGGAATAGCAGGTAAAGGGAGAAACAGGCTGCCCATGGAGTAGGGAGCGTGATGCAGGACTTGATACCAGGACCCTGGGATCACGACCCAAACTGAAGGCTGACGCTCTATGGACTGAACCACCTAGGCATCCATCCCTATAGCTATCTTTACATACTGTATTTATTGCCTAGAGTGGAGATCAAGAAGCTCTTCTTGGGGGCGCCTGGGTGGCTCAGTGGTTAAAGCCTCTGCTTTCGGCTCAGGTCATGATCCCAGGGTCCTGGGATCGAGCCCCACATCGGGCTCTCTGCTCTGCGAGAGGCCTGCTTCCTCCTGCTTCCTGCCTCTCTGCTTACCTGTGATTTCTCTCTGTCAAATAAATAAATAAAATCTTAAAAAAAAAAAAAGAAGCTCTTCTTGTTCTCTGATGTTCCTTTCTTCTCGGGTAGTATTTTACTCTTTTTCATAGATACATTATCTTTAATTGTTTTTCCAGGGTTTTAGTAATATTTGGAATATTTCTTTTCCCTGCATACTTTCTGTTTCTTCTGAGAAGCATTTTTATTGTTTGTTTTGGTCCCTATCTTTTTTTTTTTTTTTAAAGATTTTATTTATTTATTTGACAGAGAGAAATGACAAGTAGGCAGATAGGCAGGCAGAGAGAGAGAGAGGGAAGCAGGCTCCCTGCTGAGCAGAGAGCCCGATGTGGGACTCGATCCCGGGACCCCGAGATCATGACCCGAGCTGAAGGCAGCGGCTTAACCCACTGAGCCACCCAGGCGCCCTGTTTTGGTCCCTATCTTTAAAGGTAGAGATCAGATTGTTCTGATCCTGCAATCTCCTGCTGGACACCACTGCTCGAAAGTGCAGAGGTAAGAACACTGGGGCTGCAGCAGTCACTATATTCACTGGAGAGAAACGGTTGTCCAGCTTATGTGGTTGGATAATGTTGGGATAACTTTTTCACTGATTTTCATATCTTGGCTTTATTATCTCCCATACCTCAGGCAAGGGTGACAGGGTTGCGGTTCTAGGGTATAATAGGGTTCTCACTCCTCCCATTACCTGCTTTGTATTCTGTCTGCTGTCAGTTACCAGGAGTCAAGTATTTACTTTCTGACTTCAAAATATTTGTTACTTTTCTCCAACTCTCCTGTTCTCTTTGTCTTTGTAACCTTATGTCTTAAAACCAAACAAATAAAACACCACTATTATGATAGGGTTTCAGGAAAGGGAGAAAGTGAATTCATGTATTCTGTCTGCCCTTTGACCTGCACTAAGTGCCTTGTTTTTATAGGATCCTGTGCTAAGAATTTAATTAATAATAATTCTAAGTAACTGGCATTATTCTTATATTACTTTTGCAGACGAGGGAAGTAATTTCAGAGAGATTAAGTGGCAAATGAACTAGCAAATGGTAGAGCTGTGGCTAGGAAGGAGCTCTTCAATCTGTGGAGTGGTTAACACAGATTATAAGGTGGCTTTGGGGCTAGCACTGCTGTAACAAATAAACTCCTTCTCCTGCCACTTATCAGGGTTCACCCTGAACCCAAACCTGGCTCTGGGGACGATGACAGTGAGGACTGGTGAAGGGAAGGGCTGAGCACGGAATTCCATCAGAGAAGCCTTGTTCTGTAGAGAGCAGACTTTTATCAACTCTGTCATCACTGTGGATCGGACTGTTTTCTGACATAAATTCTTTCTTTGAGGAACTTGACAAAGTTGCATTTTGATGATCTATTTTAGTATTTTGCTAATTATGAAATGCAGGCCACCTGCTTTCAAAAGAAGGCGCTGGAATGGAGAATAATAGAGATGTAAATATGGTGCCTTTTATGGGCAAAAGCAGATTTTTTAGCAGCATGTTTTAAAAAAATTAGAAATTTAACAGCTGTTTTGCGAAATAAGTGAAATGCTTCCGTATTGCTAAAGAATATGCACAGGTAATTAATTTTGAAGTAAAACTTGTGGCCTCATTTGACTGTATTACCATCACTAAATTAATTAATAAACTAATTTTATCTGTCAAATTATTGACTAGATTCTAAACCTCTGCTCACTAAAAACACTGTTTTTTTTAATGAAAGGTAAATATAAATTAACAAGACCAATTTTCTTTTTTAAAAAACTATTTATACTTGAAAGAGAGCATATGTGAGTGGGGAGGGGCAGAGGGAGAGAAACTCAAGCAGGCTCCCTGCTGAGTGGGGAGCCCTACTGTGGGCTTGATCCCATGACCCTGAGATCGTGACCTGAGCAGAAATCAAGCTTCAGATGTTTAACCAACTGAGCCACCCAGGCATCCCAACAAGACCAATTTTCTTTTGTAGTTTGTGAAGTGACATAGTTTTATGTATATAACTGATATGAAATGGGATATGTATTACTTTTTCTGTAAGTGATGACTAGGTATATGAAGTGTTATGAGATGAGATTTTGGAGGATATGATATTTATACATTAGACGTAGAAGTTTGGAGTAGAGAAAGATTTTTATGCCCAGATGTTCTCCAACTTACGATGGTTGGACTCTTAATTTTTCCACTTTACAACGGTGCGAAAGTGATAGGCACTCAGTAGAAACTGCACTTCAGATTTTGAATTTTGATATTTTCCCAGGCAACAGCTTGCCGTACAATACTTATGTGACTCTAGGCAGCAGCAGCCACAGCTCCCAGCCAGCCACGTGATCATGAGGGGAAACAACCGATGCACTGACAGCCATGTGTATTTTTCACTTTCAGTACAGTATTCAATAAATTACATGAGATATTCACTACTTTATTATAAAATAGGTCTTGTTTGCCCAACTGTAGGCTGATGCACTCTGAGCACACTTAAGGTAGGCCAGGCTAAGCCATGATGTTTGGTAGGCTAGGGGTATTAAATGCATTTTTGACCTATGATGTTTTCAACGTAGGAGGAGTTCATCAGGATACAACTGCTTTGTAAGTCGAGGAAGATCTCAACACCAAACTGAAAATATAAAAGAGTAAAATGAGATCACTGAAAAATCACATCTCTTCCTACCAAGGTTTCCATAATTTCCATGCAAATTTCTCAGCCAGCAAGCAGTTTACTTTGCCTTCTATATACAGAATGTTTTTATCTTCTTCCTAAATTCACCTGTTGAAGCCCTAACTCCTGATTAGGATAGGTATCTCCAATGGTATTCGGAGATGGGGCCTTTGAAAGTTTATGAGGGTTATATTAATTAATGAGGGTGGTGAAGGTCTCATGAGGGGCTTAGTGGCCTCATAAGAAGGGAGAGAGGCAGAAACAGAGACAGATTGCTATCTCTCCCTCATGTGAGTTTACAGTCAGAAGGTGGTGACTTACAAGGGAAGAAGAGAGCTCTTACCAGAACCTGACCATGCTGGTTACCCTGATCTTGGACTTTCAGCCTCTGGAACTATGAAAAAAATAAGTGACTATATTTAAGTCATTCAGTCCATGGTATTCTGTTAGGACAGCCTAGGCTGACCAATAGACCCCTCAACATTGTTTTCTGTCTTGTTCCAAGCCTCCTCTGTTCTCAGTATAAAATGCACCCCATGGAACCTGACAAAATTCCTCCTCTTAATACTTGGTAACCCTCTATGTCCAAATTTCAAAGAAAAATTGAAAATCCAGATTTTTATGTGAAGTTGTCTGGTACTTTTTTTTTAATTCCCTAGTATTTTTAATATTGACACAACATTCTGTAATGTATTTAATATTGACCCAACATTCTGTAATGCAATGTATTTCTATGCCAGTTACCCACAAACAGCAAGTTTACAAATTACGTTTCAATGTGTATGTCATATCTCCTGAACTCGTTGAAGGGTATGTCTGTCATATTTTTATTTTCTGGTTCCCAAGGTCTAAAGGATTGGTAATCAAATAATATGTATTATTACTGATGCTGAATCTACTTGCTCTTTCTCTAACCTCTCTCTTCTTCAGGTAAAACATTCCCATTACATTAATCTCTCTATTATTTATTTATTTATTTATTTATTTTATTTCATTAATTATCCTTTGATTTCTCAGATTTTGGTGAACTTCTGTTAGGAGCCATAGTGGATGAAACCTGACTGTCCATACTTATCACTTTTTAACCATAAACTTTTTGACCCAAAGGTGGGAGCATTGGCATGGAAGTCTGTTTTTACATGATGGAATCAACAGATGCTAGATATAAGGAGGGCTCCTCCCCCAATTCTACATTTTCCTTTTATTTTCATCACCCACTATCTTGATTGATATTTCAACAGTACTGCTCTGTTACTGCTCTGTGGTCCAATTTCTCTTGCTCTCAGTGGGAAGGCTTCTCTTTTATTTATCTATTTGTTCCTATTATGGAGAAATTAAGCTTTAAGTGGCTATACACCTGTTTATTCATTCTGCGAGTGGTATTGCTCACTGTCAGTGGCTGTTTTTGATGCTAATACTGCTTCTTGCCTTGTTTTATTTGGAGTCCTGACATGTTTGCAGGCCTACAGTAGCTAATAAATAACAATAATGAATTCTTTACCGGTTCCTGTTCCTCCCTTACCACAGTCTTCCTGGAGTCAAATGGAGAAATGATTTTTTCCTTTCTAGTTTCATATTTGATATCTCTAAAGGGTTCAATCAAGGTGTTTACAAAATGAAGTTAGTTGGCATTTCGATGATGTAGTACTGTTATGATTTTCTTATGAGCTATTTTTCTACAACTATTTTTCATCATTTTGATTTTTAGGATAGATAATATATTTTCATTGTTCAAAAAGAACATAAAAATGCAAAAATACACAGTGAAAAGTTTTACTCCCACCTTGTCCTTTGCCCAATTCCTATCTCGCAGCTCCATTGGTAACTACTTTTATTAATTTTCATGTATCCTTCCAGTTTCTCTTTGTATCCATGTAAACAAATACCAATATAAATAGTCTCATTTCTCCGTTTCTTAAATGCAAGATACCATTGTTCTACTTCTTCCACATTTCACTTAACATTATATCTTAGAGCTTTTGTCATATTGAAATATAGACTACCGTGTTGTTTTATACAATTGAAGAGTATTTCAGTTGATAGAGGAGCCGTCATTTACTTAAGTAAGGTCTTAACTGAAGATCATTTGTTTGTTTCTAGTATTTTACTAGGCCATGGCATATTACAACAAAAAATCCTCTTATAAACCTCATGTCACATGTATGCAAATAGATTTGTATAGGATAAATTCCCAGAAGTGGTAATAACTAGGTCCAAATGTCTATGCATTTGTGATTTTGTCAGGTATCGGTCAATTGCCTTCCACAGGAGTTGTACTAATTTATGCTTTTAGCAGCAATGTGTGAGAATGCTATTATAATGTTCACCTATAGAAACCTTTATCCAGCTTTTGGATTTTATCATTCTGTTGGGTAAATATAGTTATCTCAGAACAGTTTATTTGCTTTAGGAGAGGAGTTGGACATCTTTTCCTCCTGCGTTTAAAGCCATGATTATTTTCATTTTTGTATGAACTGTATGTTCATAGTCTTTACATATTTTTTCTTTTGGGTTGTCAGCTTTGTGAGACAAGAATTAACATTTATCTGTAATATAAAAGTAAAATTATTTTTAGTGATTCGAGCTTTTTTTTTCTCTGTTTATGTTGTTTTGCTATGTAAAAGGTTTTTTTGTTTGTTCATTTTTTTACATTTTATTTATTTTTTTCATTTTAATTTATTTTTTTAAGAGTTTACTTATTTATTTGACAGACAGAGATCACTAGTATGCAGAGAGGCAGGCAACAAGGGAGAGAGGGAAGCAGGCTCCACACCAAGCAGAGAGCCCAATGCCGGCTCCCCGCTGAGCAGAGAGCCCTATGTGGCTGGATCCCAGGACCCTGGGATCAAGACCTGAGCCAAAGGCAGAGGCTTTAACCCATTGAGCCACCCAGAAAGTTCTTTCCTATACAAACCCTGTTCTCTAGTCTCCATCTTAATGAAGTTTTCTCCTAGCATTTTATAATTTCAGTTTTTTTTAACACTTAAATTTTTGTTAGATCATTTGCTACATTCATTGAACAAGTAAGTACCGAGTGTCTCTCATGTACCGAGATCTATTTTAAGTACTTGGGGTGTATCAGTGATCAAGACAGACAAATATCCTTGCCTTTGCAGAGTTTGCATTGCAATAGAAGGAGGTAGATTAACAACAACAGCAGCAATAACAAAATAAGTAAATTATGTAGTATATCAGAAAGTAATGAATGCTACTTTTAAGCAGCATTTTAAGTAGTATCTTTTAAGGGGAACTGGAATACCAAGTGGTGGGTATAAGTTGCAATTTAAAATGAAGTAATTTATGGATGCCTGGGTGGCTCGGTTAAGAGTCTGCCCTCAGCTCAGGTCATGATACTAGGATCCTGGGAGGAAACTCCATGTCAGGTTCCCTGTTCAGAGGGGAGTCTGCTTCTCCCTCCCTCTGCCCCTCCCCAATTTGTGCCCTCTCTCTCTCTAAAATGAATAAGTAAAATCTTAAAAAAAAAAAAAAAAAAGAAAAAAAAAAAGAAAAAAAAAAAAGCTTTTCTTGGATAATCTATCTTTCCCCCATTGATTTGAGACTGCACTGTAATATATAAATTCCCATATGTATATTGGATTTTATGCATATATGTATTGCTGTACCTACAGTTGTGATTAATAAAGTAAGTGTCCTTTAAGAAACATTATATAATTTATAGAACCCATTTCTTAATGTGATTTTCTCAAAAAGGAGGTCATAAAAATATGCAACTATTATTTGCTGGAGAAGCATGTTTAGGTATTAAAATGTCTTTGTTCTCAAAGAATTCCTACCAAAATGTTTTGAGAACGACATTCTTCACTGTTTTCCTTCACTGAGTTTATAATCCTGCAGATGTTGGTCACTGTTTGCTTCTGAGCTAGCATGGCCTTCACCATCAAACAGTGATACAGCAACACAACATAACTCCTAGAATCTTATCACAAATTGCCATCTGCTGTAAGGTAAATCAATAAGGCAATGTTGAGCCAGTCTTTCTCTGAAGTAGATGCTGGCAAGGTCCAGTATTACAATTTCACCTGGACCAGAGTCTTTTTGCACTACCATCAATAAAATGAGACTTACAGTTGATTGGTAATAGTGATGGTGATAGTAAAATCAAAATACTAATACGAATAATAATAATAAAAAGTTGTCTAATTTTGAGTGCCTTATTAGATGTTTGGCATTATGCCATAGATATTGATAGTGTATATTTAAAACAATAAGAGGTTATTATTCATGAAAGCTCAGGGAAGTACAATAACTTGCTGAGGTCACATTGCTGGTAAATGGCAGAGTCAGGACAAAATTGTGTCTAGTCTGCTCTGAAAAATTTTTTCTCTTTTCTCATTTTAATACTAAATATTATTTAAATTAGATAAATGATAGAGGAAATCTCATAAAAGATGATCTTTCCAGGCAAATAACATAAGAACACCTTATTTTAGTTTGCTTAAGTAATTATCATGACCATTTAATGTGTTCATGAAATCAATGCACACATACTTTAATGCATCTATCGTCTATTTATCTATCATCTGTCTCTCTGTTTATCCATCCATCCATCCATCACCTGTGATAGAATAAATCTGTATAAATTATAATAAAAATGGCAAACATTAAAGTAAAATATATTAAGAAATATTTTTTAAAGTTTTGTTTAAACCTTATAGCCTTATAAAATCCAGGATTATGGAAAACCCAATGACAAAAATATATAATCCAGTGCTTTTTACTTGGTGTTTATAAAACACACACCTCAAGAGACAGCACCTTTATTAATAACACTTAAGATAATTTAAAAATGAAAGTTCAGTTTTGTCAAATTGTGAGGTTTGTATTCTGATTTCCCACAGGTAACGAGATTTTTAAGCACTTTTTTTCATTGTCACATTAAACACAATTTGGATTTTAATTTTTCAGAGAAAATGTAATTAAATAATTTTCTAAGGTATCAGAAACAAAAAAAAAAAGCCAGTGTCTTTGTGTTTTATAAATCACAATCGTGTTTTTTCCCTTGACATAAATGTGTTCTGCATATTACCTGGGTTATTGATTTTTACTCAGTATGCTTATGCATTTTTGTTCAAAGGTTTTTCTCTTTTTGCACTGTGTTGGGCAGTAGGCCTTTTAACCCTGTGTGGGGCAATCTAATGTCACAGTACAAGAAGTCAAATAAAAAAGATGGATTTCCCATTGTGTTCCAGCCACAAGTACCTCAGATCAGTTCATTGAATATGCTGATTACTCTCCTGCTCTAGGACATCTGCATTAGTTTCCCTGTCAAAGAATGCATGGACCCCAGATAGCCATGTCTCTTAGTCAGGATTTCTCTCATCTCTTACTATCTGGGGTCTTTTTCACTAGACTGTTTTTTGTTGTTGTCATTTTTGTTTTTTAAGATTTTATTTATGTATTTGACAAAGAGAGAGCACAAGCAGGCAGAGAGGCAGGCAGAGGGAGAGGGAGAAGCAGACTCCCTGCCAAGTAGGCAGCCCAAAGTGGGCTCCATCCCAGGACTCTCGTATCACGACCTGAGCTGAAGGCGACGCTTCTGAGTCACCCTGGTGCCCCTCACTGGACTTTCTAAGAGTGTCTCTTTCATTCTGCAGCCCTGGATCTTGCTCTTCTTTGTGAACATAGGACTATCTCAGACTGTAGATTGCATATTTATTTGTTTATTGATGTCCTCTCCACTTGAATATAAATTAAATTCTATCACAGATTATTTTTGTTCACAAAATGCATCAATAGCCCCTAAGCCAGTGTCTGGCACCTAATGGACACTCCCAAAAAACAGTTATTAATTGTGTTAAGATTTTAATTTATGAACACTTGTGGGTTCTCTTCCTTTATTTTTACGTGTTACAAACATCTAATTTATGGATATCAAGTTTTGATTTCTTTTCTCTTTCTTTGAAACAAAGTACTCATATGTCGTCTCTTCCTTAGCTGGTGCTTCAGCAGCAACATATGGAATCAAGTGATTTCCTGAAATAAATTGTCAGAATTTCTACCAGTCTTTATACTCTACCCAATTTGTAAAGAATTGTAAAAATGTTCATTGAAAAGAAACAAAGAATATTTATCTCTGCATAAGAATCTTTAAAACATAAAAAAAAAATAAGAATCTTTGAAGCATGTATATTCCACCATTTATTGAAACATTTGAGACTTGTTAGTATGGATAATGCTTATGAAAGCAGTCAGGAGTTCTTTTCAGTTATAAAATATTATTGGATTTAACATTTTGACTGTAGTAATTTAGAAAATATCTTTTGAACCAATATTAGCATTTTAGCTCTATTTTTAACAAAGCACTTTTACTTATACTGCTAAAAGCTCACTTCTAACTATTTAAACTTAAAATCAGGCAAAGTATGTTCTTAAGAGATTTGAAATCTCATGTTTATAGTTTATTTGCTTGTAATTGGTGATTATTCTAAATATTTGAACTTTAAAATCATGGGGAAAAACATTCTGAGATTAGTTGTCTTTTTAATTGATAGGCAGTCTGCCTCTGCTGGGAGCTGGTCTTCATGCAAAGTCATTTAGACCATTTAACAAGAGAGTAAACCCATTAAAAATATGCAAGCTCTTGGAAAACAAAATCCAGTATACTAATTAGACCTATTAAGGCAATTACAGAGCACTATAAATGATGCAAAAGTTATGTTGGGCTCCTCAGTGTACCAATGACAAAAAGCCATGGAGTTCCTATTTTTCCTAAATAGAGATAAAAAAGTGTGGGTGATTAATTTCAGCACCATTGAGTTAATTTGCAATGAGTCAACAGCAGAAGACATTTCTATGGACATAGAATAATGGTAGAAGGTGGTTGTTTACCACTCAGTGGTAGTACAGCTATTTGTCAGGCAATGCTTTAGTAATGAAGGGAAGGAAAACTACAGCCACCTGTTGACAAGAAAGAAGAAATTCGAAGAGTTTCCGGAAACTGTGGTCTTTATTTGCAGCCAAAGCTCTGAGGTTTCCCTGACTAGCATGCATATTTCAGAAGATTCTTAGCTCCTGCTTAATAGCTTTTGATGGGTGATCAAAACATTATGATTTCTGTTTCAGAAGACAACTTCAGGCTTATGAACTAGTAATAAAGATTTTAAACTTGTTCTTTGAAAAGCACTAATAATTGTGTGGTGCTATGGAAAACCATATGATTTAAGGGATATAAAAACAAGACTGTGCTCAATAAAACCTTAAAGGAAATGTTGTCCCTACAGACTTGTGAGAGACTTTTTAAGTACTTAAAAGAGAGAGAGAGAGAGAGCATCTCAGTTAATGTTTATAACCACTCTGAAGCTATGAGACAGGGGACATCACTATCCCCCACTCTTCAGATGAATGATTGAGACAGAAAAGTTAAGATAGCCTTCCCAGGAGCTTTCAGTAAGGGAAGAGACATATTGGATCAAGACTTGGCTAGTCCTAATTTGGCACAAGATGGCTAAAATGAGATGGTCCCTGATACCATGTGGTTATTTCCCCAGTCTCAGTGCCTAAATGATTTTTTTATTTTTTTGTGCCTCGAAGCATCACACATTACAGAAAGGTATTTATTATTATTCACCAAATTACAACAGATGTGCAAAGTCAGCGAGGGCAGAATAAGCGTGAAGGAAGGACAACCAACAGCATATGTGCAGATGTAGTATCTATTAGAATCCTCCTCAGTGGTTTTGCCAAGAAATGGAAGCCATCAACAGATCTGCATGGGGCTGCAGAATCACATACAATACCCACCTCCACAGCTAATCACGGCAGAGCAACTTAGTGGTTTTGGTTTTGCATTAGTGATTGTCATTTCCATTTAATGTGTCGTAAAAACAATGTATAGACATTTTAATTGGTATATGCCCCATGACAGAAGAAAGTGGCAAAGGAAGATGAACATAGACTAACCGTAATTAATGGACTGTTTTACCCTCATAAGATCCAGGACTTAGGAATCCCAATTGCAGACACAGCTAACTGAATTGCTTTTATCCAGTTGCTGCAGCACACTTGCCTTAAGAATGTAAATTTCTTAATTGAGGTCTTATTAAACCTAACAAATTTTTTTTAATTCTTCTGACAAGGTGCAGATTAATGATAGTATAAAATAAATTCCTCAAGGAGTCCATGGTCTGTGGACTGAACAGGTCAGCTCTTGGTCTGTTTTCAAACTGCCTGTCCCATAGAGTTCATAATCTTAAAATGCACTGACCTTGTAAGGCTTTTTTTTTGGCTAAATTTCCACTATAGGCTGAGAATTCACTGCAAGTAGAAATGTCCTATTTCAACTTTTTAAAACCTTTGCTTACTATACACCACAGATATTGAAGAAATGGTGCATGAAACAAACAACCTTATTTTTTTTTTAAATTAACATATAATGTATTATTTACCCCAGGGGTACAGGTTTGTGAATCATCAGTCTTCCACAATTCACACTACTCACCATAGCACATACCCTCCCCAGTGTCCATCACCCAGCCACCCTATTCCTAACCCCCATCCCCCAGCAAGCCTCAGTTTGTTTCCCGAGATTAAGAGTCTCTAATGGTTTGTCTCCCTCCTGATCCCATCTTTGAGCCAAACAACTTTATATCAGACTGAATGATAGTTAAAAGTATAGAACAAGACAGAGCTGTCTATAGGCCTGAGCCAGCTAACTGGGAGGAGGACCATGTCTTTGAAGTATTTACACAGGGAACATGGTGAAAGTTGTAGAAGTTTATTCTGATTAATAAAATTTCTAAAAAAGACCTAGAAACCCTGTCTAGGGTCCATGAAGCTTTGAGGTCTTCTTTTCCAATAAAAGGTATAGACTATAAAAGAGAAAGGAGAATATGTTTTATTAAGAACTTTGTTGCTAGATGATGTCATACCTAGGGAATGGTTTAAGATCATCAAAATTATGAGCTTATAACAGAAAAGTGGAGCTTCAAGGATGGAGAAAATTTATTTGCTAAGGGATCTTTCAGCTGGATCAGCTGAAAATAGGGGATTCTAAAACATGTGAATATATTGATACCTTAAACTGACCTAGAAAGTGGAATAACATGGAGAAACTTCCCATAGGTCATATTGGAAATGGGGTGGGGGAGAAATACTTACGGTGACAGAAAATGGCATAGTTTGGTTATATGAATCAAAGATATTGAGATTTAGTATGATAGGAATGACTACAGGAATTTTGGATATCAAAAGGTAAAGACAAGTATTATTTAATAGAACTATAATGTGAACCACATATCTAATTTAACATTTTCTAGTAGCCATATTGTGTAGTAAAGAATTTGGCCTTGATCCAAGAGATGCTTTTGTGTTTGCTTCTAAGACTAATATTATGTCATACCTGACGGTATTGTTTTTGTTCAGAGTGGGGGCCAGCAACAGAAGATATCTAGGTGAGACCAGCCATACTCAGTGGTCTGAGAATCAGGGCTGGCCAGTCCAGAAAGACCAGCCAGATGATTTAAGGTGGGGGCTTTGGATCATATGGTATCAGTTTATCTGAAGGCTTAGTTCAACCATGTAGGACATCAACCAATCAATCTTGCTTTTGTAATGAAGTCTCAATAAAAACTGTGGATACCAAGGCTTGGGTGAGCTCTCCTGGTTGACAATATTCTGTGTGTATTGTTATACAGTGATGGCAGGAGATGGTCATACATTCTGACAGTGGAACTTCCCAGATTCTGCCCTGAGTCTCTTCTCTGATTTTATTTTGTATCTTTTCCATGTAATAAACCATAACTGTGAGTATGATAGCTTTCAGTGAGTTCTGCAAACTCTTTCAGTGAATTACCAAAACAGGGAGTGGTTTTGGAAATCCCTACAAACTTATAGTTGATGCCTGAAATGAGGGCTGTTTTCTCTCTAACATTTAGTTGGACTGTAACTCCTTGGAATTGGTGTCAGAAGTCTTGGGTAGATTTGACAGTCTGGAGAATTGTGCCTTAATCTTCATAGTTTGCTAATTATATGTATATATTAATTAAGTAAAAAGTTAAAAGAGGTTAATATGTCCAAAATATTATCATTTTAATAGGTAATCAAATAAAAATTACTGATCAGTATATATATACATATATATAATGCTAAGTCTATTGGCTACTAGCTATCATGTTGGACAAGGCATTTACAAATTGCTCAAAATAATAGAGCTTTAAGCAAAAGAGCTTGAGTACTGTCATTTGTTAAGATGACATTTAGCTACCATAAAAACTCATGAACCTGAATGTTGAGGTAGATTGGAGAATATTTGGGTAAAGATTAAAAGGACAATAGAATGTAAGTTACAGAGGACTGCATTCCCAGGTCAAGAACATAGATTGGATATCCCTAAATCTGAGCATGAAACGGGCATAAAGGCAGTTTAGGGGAGCAGCACTGGGGGACTGTAGCCATCAGAACATCTACTGATACATTTAGCTAAATGCACACACAGGATAAATTCTTGCCATTCACAAGGAATCTCTGTTTCTGCCTCTCTCTTTCTTCTTTTTCTCCCATTTTTACTCTTCCCTCTCCTTCTTCCCTCCCTTCCTTCATTTTTCACCCTTTTTATTACTTCCCTTTATTTCTTTTCTTTCAATAAATACTTATAGACTGCTTATTTCTGTGTTATATATTATTTTTGCTCTCACATTTTTAAAAAAGACTTTATTTATTTCTTTGACAGACAGAGATCCCAAGTAAGCAGAGAGGCAGGCAGAGAGTGGGGAGAAGAAGCAGGCTCCCTGCTGAGCAGAGAGCAAGATGTGGGGCTTGATCCCAGGACCCTGAGATCATGACCTGAGCTGAAGGCAGAGGCTTAACCCACTGAGCCACCCAGGTGCCCCTGGTCTCACATTTTTGAGTACCAACCCCAGTGGACATTTGACTTCTCTGAAGACATTTTCTAACTGTCATAATTTGGGGAAAGGATGCTACTGGAATACAGTAAGTAGAAGGCAAGTATATTGATAAATGTCCTGCAATGTATAGGATGGTTCCCCACCACAAAAATGGATCCAATCCCAAGTGTTAATAATGTTCAAGTTGAGAAGCCCTGTCCTAGAATGTTTTAGAGATAAAAGGAATGACTTTTTCAGGCATAATTTTGACTAAGAAGGAAAAAAATAGAAGTTTATTATTATCTATTTATTTTTAAAGATTTATTTATTTGAGAGAAAGAGAGTGCATGAGAGTAATGTGGGAGAGGGGCAGAGGAAGAGGGAGAGAGAGTTCCAAAAAGACTCCCTGCTGAGTGCAGAGTCCATCACAGTCCTGATCCAGCATGCTGAGATCATGACCTGAGCCAAAATCCAGAGTTGGGAGGCACCTGGGTGGCTCAGTGGGTTAAGCCTCTGCCTTCGGCTTAGGTCATGATCTCAGGGTCCTGGGATCCAGCCCCACATTGGCGTCTCTGCTCAGCAGGGAGTCTGCTTCCCATCTCTCTTTGCCTGCTTCTCTGCCTACTTGTGTAGGCAGACTTGTCTATCAAATAAATAAAATCTTAAAAAAAAAAAAAATTCGGAGTTGGAAGCTCCACTGACTGAGCCACCCAGGCACCCCAGAGAAAAGTAGAAGTTTAAAAGTCTTTAGAGAAAGCAGTAATTCACAATAGTAATTATATTATAATACCTAACACTACTATATTTACTATTTTATAAGAACTATGATATATATTTTACTTATATTATCCTCTTTAATCTTTGCAACCTAGTAAATAAATATTTTTATTATCCTCATTTTATGGATGATAACACTAAGACCCTTGCGCACTAGCTGACCCTAGGAAGTGGTGGCATCACCATGCTAGAGTAATGGGAGAAAAGCACACTTGAATCACCTGAATCTTTACCCTAGCCACTAGAGACACAACTTTCAAAAAAATGGAAAGAATGATAATGGGACTCTGACCTGAGGCTGTGACAGGAGATATCTTAGGATTTGGAGTCTCAGAAAACACATTCTAACAATGATATAGAAAATGATCTCATCAGAATAAAAAATGGCTCTTTTCAGGAGAACCTAGGTGGTACAGTTGGGTAAGCAGGCTCACTGTTGGTTTCAGCTCAGGTCGTGATCAGTGGCTGAACATGGAGTTTGCTTAAGAATCTCTCTCCCTCTCCCTTTGCTTCTCCTCCTCCTCTCTCTCTAAAATAAATGAAATAAAATAAATCTTAACAAAAAACTGGCTCTTTTCTAAAGAGACATATTAATCCATCTTAGTGTGTTATAGCAGATGCTGTCATCTGCTATGACATCATCTGCTATGATGTCATCCATCCACAGGACACATATAATTCCTGTGCTTGCAGAGCTGACCCTTGGGTCAACTTTCTACTGTAAACTTTTGCAACTCTTTGCTTGAGGCTTTTCTTGGGAATCTGGAGAGTTCTCAGCCTGCCAGAGGCAGCCTAGACATGTTTTTACAATTAATTTCTTTGGTAGAATCCCACACTGATAGTTGACTAGAGTGTGGGTAATATGCCAGCTTCCTTGGCCCGTGAGGTAGTCTCTATGGAGTTTCCCAAGCTTGGCAAAACAGAACCTCTGTTGTCCACCCACAGTAGTATCCTGCTTTTTAGTATACCTTACATTGAATTACATCCTTTCTCTCCCTCATTTCCTCTGTCTTCTATGGTTGCTTCCTAGGATGACCTTGTACTCATGACCTTTCTTAAGGTCTTCTGAGAGAACCTGACCTAAGATGGGTGTTCTAAGATTGGGTCAGATTTGAAAAGAACATGGCAAAGCAAGAAATGAGGGATAGCCAGGAAAGGATGAATATGAATAAAACAAAAAACTGTAAAATCTAGAATAAACGAAGGCTTAGGAAAATTGCTATAGACAACTGAAATGGCTGTCTTAGGAACTAAAGGCAGAATTATAAAGATCTGAGAAATATAAGTTCCAATGTCAAAGAAATAACTAATATTGCTTTTATCTTCTGAGAAAAATTATCTTTATTTTTAGTAAAAAGTGTGGAACAAATATCAATGAAAGGGGTTGAAAACCAAATTCCTTGGAGAGGTAGAGACTTTTCAGTCTGGAACGGCATTCCAGACATATTTGAGTTCATTTCTTTGGGGAAAGCCTTCAACTAATGGACAACAGTTTGTGCATAATGGCCCAGCCTCCTTGTACCTCTGAAAGGGCCTCCATGCAGTCTCTGAGGGCTTCAGCAGTCTAAATCCAGACAAAGTAATATACGAAACAGGAAACTTGAAGATGATATTGCTGAAACTCTGTCAGAAGAATCATGAAAAATATGTAAAAATAGATATAATCTATAGTTTCAATAAGTGTAAATATATTGATAGCTATATTTCCCCTACTGCCTCTGGACAGGCCTCTAAAGTCATGAAAAGAATAGTCTGTGAGCATGTGTCAAATGGACCTATAATCATTTGGAGCCTACGTCGCTTATTTGGCAATTCCTACTTTACCTACACGGAGTAAAAGGACCCAGAACTCTTCCCACCCCCCATGTCAGACAGTGGTAACACCAATTATCACCCTGTTGCAGTCTTTAAAAGAAGAGAAAATTAGAAATGTATATTAAACCACAGACATGACCTCTACCTCACAGAAAAATGGTGGTATAAAGAGTCTTACTTAGATGGACATAAGTAACTTACCTTTTATTTATTTATTTTAAGATTTCTACTTATTTATTTGACAGTGAGAGAGAGAGAGAGAGCAAGAGAGCGCACACACAAGTGGACAGAGCCTCAGGCAGAGGAAGAGGGAGTGACAGGCTTCCCGCTGAGCAGGGAGCCCGATTTGGGGTGGGGGGCTCTATCCCAGGACCCTAAGATCATGACCTGACCAGAACTGAGCTGCCCCAATAACTTACCTTTTAAAAACACAACCCTCAAAAGAATTAAAAGAAATTCTGAAATTCTGCATTTATTTTATTTCATTTCTCTCTTGTTGATTGCTCAGAGCTTGCTATACCCTAAAAGACCAAAGGAAATAAATTAAACCAACAGTAAAAGAACTATACTGATTATAAAATTATTTGAAGTGATTCTCATTGTATTAACTTAAATAATAGTACAGTTACTAAAATAACTAAATATTAGTACATCCTACAATTTAGGATGATTATTAATTCCAGTATAACATTAGTGATTGGAATGTCTGGCGCAGAAATCATAAGTAATGGTATTCTGTTACTTCTGTGCCCTGATTTTTAGTTCATCTGGTTAGACATCTTTGCATTTCTTTTGAACTGCTTGGAAGGAAGCTTCTGTGTGCATATTTATAACTTAGTATGAGCCCTCTATACATATTAAATATTAATCTACTTAAAAGAACACACTGTTCTCACATCTTGTCAGACAGATTCCAAAATATGGGATTCAAGGAGTATAAACAGCTATGCTTCATGTTGCTACATTGTTTCCCTGTGACTTAAATCACAGTTTACTGATCTCTGAATGTCTATGTTTTTCTTTTTCTTTTCTTTTAGGTACCTGTATTTTTGTATTTTCTGGTGGTGGTGGAGGTAGGAAGGAATGAGAGATGCAGATAGAGCTGGTTAGGGCCATCAGTAATATGGTGGTAGTTTAAAAAATGAGGTAGAGGAAATTAACAATTTAGCCACAAAGGGTACAGAGATCTGCTTTTCATCAACACATAACTCAGAGTAGGGCTGCAGCTAACTCAGCCAGCTGGGTCTTGCCCTTTCATGTTAAGTGTCTAGTGGCTGGAAATCATCATCTCATGAATACCAGCTAGAGCTCCATATTGCTCTTTAAGCTCCTCCCAAGACAGAGTATATGTAGATAGAACCTGGTTGTAAGCAATCTAGCAATTTATTATCTCAGTCATTGTTTTGTAGGATCTTCTTTTGATGTAAAATTGTTGAGCCAACAGGAGGGTCTTACTTTGTCAACACATTTCAGCTAATTAAATGTTTTGTGCCCAGTGGACATATTAAACACTATGTGGGTCAGTTGCTTTCTGTTTCACTTTCATAACTTTTGTCAAAGCTCATTCTCAAATCAGCCTTGTAGCAACTTTCTCATATATACAGAGAACTGCTGGCTGCTCAGCAGTGTTAGAAAATGGGGGGTTGGATTATATGAAGAGGTGGGTCAAATGAAATTAACACAAATATCAGTTTACAAGTAACACAAAAACATCAAACAAGGTTTGTTTTTTTTTTTTTAAGTCATTGTTGAAGTTTTAAAATTGTAAGCAAAATTATAAGTGTTTCAAATGTTAATCTAATGAAATCATTCTGAGTCAACTTAATTCAATAAATAAGATTTGACATGGAAAGACTTAGTCTTCTTTTTTCTCTTGTCCGTTTCCCCCTTTTCAGAGAAATCATTTTCACATCTTATAAATATCTATCTATCTGTCTATCTCTCTCTATCACGTATCCTGTCTGTCTTGGGGAGTTTATATGTGTATTTGTGAGGTATTTACCTCACATTTCTAAATGACATGTTTATATTGTTACTTTTTGATTTTTTAGTCTTAGGCATTCTATACTGACTTCTTGCTATGGTAAACAAGTGTTTGGTTCTGTTTTCCCTTGCTCCCATCACACACACACACACACACACACACACACACACACACTTCTCTTTCCTTCCTTCTATTCATTTATTTGAGAGAGAGAGAGAGGGAGAGCACATGCAAGTGAGCATTAGGTGGATGGCAGGGAGAGGGAGAGAGAGAATCTTAAGCAGGCTCCACATCCAGCACAAAGCCCAATGTGGGGCTCAATCTCATGACCCTGAGATCATGACCTGAGCTGAAATCAAGAGTCAGATGCTTAATCAACTGAGCCACTCAGGCACCCCCCTTCCTTCTTTACTTCCATTTTGGCATATATACTCAGTGTTAGCTATTGAGTTTTGCACATCATCTATCATATATATATACATATATATATATTCATTCATATATTTGAATAAATATATATATATATGTTCATTTCAAAGGACTCATTTTTTGCTCTGAGTGCCTTTTTAAAAAATGACATTTTACTCTTGTTTCATGGTTGTAACACCTTCTTTTGTCTCTCTTAGGGTATTGATGATAGAGGTTTATTTTATTTATTATTATTATTTTTTAATTTTTAAGTTCTCATTACTCTGTAGTCCATTTTCCCTTCAAATTGCTTTTCCTGTTTGGTTATTTTGATCTCAATTTCTCATGTGAGACATTTTACTCAGGTGCCTACTATAGCCAGTTTTTTCATATTCAAAAGTAGGGTGCTCAAAACTCTGGGAACTTTGAGACTATGAAGGGGGTTCACCATTATGAGTTTTGCTGTGGAATTATCTGGCTGGCTGGTTTAGTTGTGAAGACCATAATATCTCCATCTTTAAAACTTTTACTTGAGATTGGTCAGATTTTGGTGCATAAAAAATGACTCTTGGAACACTGAAAAAAAAAACAGATTAAAAAAAAAAAAGAATGATCTTCTATTCATGTGTGTGGAGATAAAAGGTGACTGTTAGCATTCTAGGATTTGGAACTTTCCTTTTCTAAATTCTTCAGAGATTCAGAGATATAAATGGAATGGGCTTTCAGCTTTGCCCAGTTCCCATTTAGGATTCAGTTACATACTACTGTTCCATCTGTTTCTAGCTTCTAAACCTTATTGCTATTGTCTCTTTCCTGTACTCCTAGTTACTATGAGAAAAATTTGGGGGGCAAAATCTAGTTACTGCGTTTTGGTGGAATTTTTGAAGGAATAACAAGTAGATGGGTGTGTGCAACTTGATGTTTTATCTGGGATCTTAATATTTCTGAAGCTATTCTTTAGAGACTGAAGATGGAAGTCCAGAGATTATCTAGGCTATGTTCAGGCTTTCTGGGGAAGATGTTCCTAATCCATCCACTCAGATAGGGATTACACAAAATTAAAGCATATACAAAGACCAGGATTGGTTTCGTGATGGCAATGGTTGACATTGGATAACACATACATGTGGGTCCACCAGACATACTCTTTACTATTGTATCTATTTGAAATTTCCCATAATAAAGGGTTAAAGAAAGGCTATCATATAGTCCTCAGTCTAAGAATCAAGTATTTCTTCCTTAAATTTTACCTGTCATATATGTTATATATTCAAAAGAATTTAAATATGTGCCAATCAAAACATCCCCAGTCTCTTTTGTTGTTGTTGTTTGTTTGTTTGTGTAGAATTTACTTTTTTTAAAATTTATTTATTTTCAGAAAAACAGTATTCATTATTTTTTCACCACACTCAGTGCTCCATGCAATCCGTGCTTTCTATAATACCCACCACCTGGTACCCCAACCTCCCACACTTTCACCACTTCAAACCCCTCAGATTGTTTTTCAGAGTCCATAGTCTCTCATGATTCACATCCCCTTCCAATTTACCCCAACTCCCTTCTCCTCTCTAACACCCCTTGTCCTCCATGATATTTGTTATGCTCCCCAAATAAGTGAAACCATATGATAATTGACTCTCTCTGCTTGACTTATGGGACTTCATCAAAATCAAAAGCTTCTGCACAGCAAAGGAAACAGTCAAAAAAACAAAGAGGCAACCCACGGAATGGGAGAAGATATTTGCAAATGACAGTACAGACAAAAGGTTGATATCCAGGATCTATAATGAACTCCTCAAACTCAACACACATGAAACAGGCAAACATACCAAAAAATGGGAAGAAGATACGAACAGACACTTCTCCAATCAAGACATACAAATGGCTATCAGACACATGAAAAAATGTTCATCATCATTAGCCCTCAGGGAGATTCAAATTAAAACCACATTGAGATATCACCTTACACCAGTTAGAATGGCCAAAATTAACAAAACCGGAAACAACATGTGTTGGAGAGGATGTGGAGAAAGGGGAACCCTCTTCCACTGTTGGTGGGAATGCAAGTTGGTGCAGCCTCTTTGGAGAACAGTGTGGAGATTCCTCAAGAAATTAAAAATAGAACTTCCCTATGACCCTGCCATTGCACTCCTGGGTATTTACCCCAAAGATACAGATGTTGTGAAAAGAAGGGCCATCTGTACCCCAATGTTTATAGCAGCAATGGCCACGGTCGCCAAACTATGGAAAGAACCAAGATGCCCTTCAACGAACGAATGGATAAGGAAGATGTGGTCCATATACACTATGGAGTATTGTGTCTCCATCAGAAAGGATGAACACCCAACTTTTGTAGCAACATGGACGGGACTGGAAGAGATTATGCTGAGTGAAATAAGTCTAGCAGAGAGAGTCAATTATCATCCCAAGTCTTTTTGAATTAAAATCAAATTGGCTTCCGGGGCGCCTGGGCGGCTCAGTGGGTTAAAGCCTCTGCCTTCGGCTCAGGTCATGGTCTCAGGGACCTGGGCTAGAGCCCCGCATTGGCTCTGCTCAGCAGGGAGCCTGCTTCCCCTCTCTCTCTCTGCTTGCCTCTCTTCCAGCTTGTGATCTTTCTCTCTCTGTGTCAAATGAGTAAATAAAAATCTTTAAAAAAAAGATCAAATTAACTTCCTATTAATTTAGTGTGCTACTGCTATTGACTTAAGTAGATATTTAGTTGCTTACAGTTTACCTTTTTAAAAGCCATAAAGATTTTTAGAAGTCTGTTTCTTTTCTTTCTTTACTACTTGTAAGTCTAACTTAAGATAGTTTTTTCTTCATCTCAGCTTAATATACTTCTTTTACCCCAGTTTGGTGCTCAATTTTTTTTTTTTTTTGCCATTCACTGTTTTCCTTCCATGGCAATCAGCAAGATGAGCTTTGAAAGGATTTTACTGTACTTAATAAAATAACTTCAAGGTCACAAATAATCTATGTAATTATGGTTTGCCTAAGAAAGATATATCCTTCTCATGGAATAAAACTTTATTTTACTATTTTATAAAATTTGAATTCTTAAAATATGGAATGTTTTAGATGCAGTATTTTATTCAGAATAGTGCAAAAATGTAGTTATGATATCCTGTAGCAGTATTGCTAAAAGTAACTATTTTTAGACAATAGTGCACCTGACCAAATGTAGGAGAATATGTCATGGAGATTAGGAAATTTTGGCTATTTATAACAACTACTTTAGGACTTGGAAATTAGTGGCAATCAGGCAGAAATTCAAGATAAATACAGTAGAGAGTAATGTCAAATTTATGAAAGTGCTGTTACCAGTTACACTATGTCAACATTTATTAACAAATATTCAGTTCCACTGGTTGCACATAGAGCTTTAGTTATGGTCTATTGTTTTTCTCTTTAATTTAGTTTGGTTTAATTGATAAAAACCCAAGTACATCTATGAAATGACATTTTCAACAGAGAAGTCTGGGAATATCGACATTCTACATAAGGAACAGGTCTTTATAAAATGGAAGAATCAGAAGGTTTTTTGTTTGATTGTTTTTCATTTTTTCATTTGGTATGAGGGAGATCAAAGAATCAAAAGATTGGAATAAACCACTAGAAACCACCTCGTCAAATGGTTCTCAGGCAGAGTTATCTGAAAATGTATTTGAGTATTTTTTATTGTTAATATGACTGAATGGAAGGGGCCCTACCAGGATTTAGTAAGTGGGGAACAGATGATAGGAATCCTACAATGTTTGGGATATTTCAAGATAATGAAGAATTGCCTTTCCCAATTTCTGATTAGGCCAGTTACCATCTGGTGCTTGAATTCTTCCCACTTGTGGACATACTGTAAGAAAGATAAATAGGAATTCAGGGTTTAAAAAAATAATTATTGAAACATAATTAACATAGAATATTCCATTAGTTTCATGTTTAAAATGCATTGATTTGGCTACTCTATATATTACTCAATGCTCACTGTGATAAATGTATCATCATATAGTGGAAGCAATCTTGAGAAAGAAGAATAAAGCTGGAGGTGTCAGAATCCCAGATATTTAGATCTACTGTGAAGCCCTAACAATCAAAACAGTAGGGTACCTGGACAAAAATAGAAACATAGATCAATGGAACAGAATAGAGAGTTCAGAAATAAACCCATACCTATATGATCAATTAATCTACAGCAAAGGAGGCAAGAATGTACAATGGGGAAAAGGCAGTCTTTGATACCTCATGTTGGGAAAATAGAAAATTTACTTTTAGAATTATAAAAATGGAATTCCAAGAAGTTGGAATTATTATAGTGGAGAGCCGTACAAATTTATTGTAATTGGAAAGTCACATAATAGAAACCTATCTGTCTATCTATCTATTTGTATCATCTATCATCCTATCTATCCCCAAGGTTTTCTGAGTAAAACATCTTTGGTTTAAATTGATTAAAATGAAACAATTTTTTTTTTTTTCCCAAATGGGATTGCCTTTACCCTGATTAACAAAGCCAAGCACTTAGTTTTTATAAATAATACAGAATGCAGAAAAGCCAAAAGAAGAAACAATAATAACTATTAATTTTATTACTCAGAGACATTATTGTTAACATATAGATTAGGATTTCTCCACGGTAGTACTACTGAAAATTTTTTTTTTAAGATTTTATTTATTTATTTGGCAGAAAGAGAGATCACAAGTAGGCAGAGAGGCAGGCAAAGAGAGAGAGGAGGAAGCAGTCTCCCCACTGAGCAGAGAGCCCGATGTGGGGCTCGATCCCAGTACCCTGAGATCATGACCTGAGCCGAAGGCAGAAGCTTAACCCACTGAGCCACCCAGATGCCCCAGCACTACTGAATTTTAAATTGGATAATTATTTGTTATAAAGGGCTGTTCTGTGCATTATAGGATGCTTAGCAGCACTCCTGGCCTCTACTCACTTGATTTCAGGAGGATCCATATAGTTTTGAAAAACAAATATTTTTCCAAAAATTGCCAAGTGTCCCCTGGGGGAGAAAATCACCCCCAGTTGAGAAGTGCTAGTTTAGATGTATCATCTTTTCTATGTGTGTATGATTGTGTTGCTCTGTATGTATGGATATGCGTATGTGCAGATGGCATCGGGAATTCCAATGTTTAACCAAACTAAACTGACTAGTTAGACGCCATAGGATATTTTGAAACTTTTCAGGGTTGTGACTCAATAGGACCCTTGGGGCCTGGTGAATTACATGCATTGTTCTATATAAGTGGCAGGAAGGCCTTACTATGGTTTATTCTTTATCAATTTGCTTATCTTTAAATGTGAAGCAAAGTCTGCAAGGATGATGATCTGCATAGGTAACCTGCTGGAGAAACCTGACCTAACCTGCTGTGGAAACATCATGGTCTCACACTATAGTCATTTAGTTGTTGTACTGCTATTGTTTTTATTTTTATGTTTTTAAAAGATTTTATTGTTTTTATTTTTATGTTTTTAAAAGATTTTATTGTTTTTATTTTTATGTTTTTAAAAGATTTTATTTATTTGGGGTGGGGAGCAGAGGGAGAGAGACAAGCAAACTCTGTGCTGAGTGTGGAGCCTGGTGTGTGGCTCAATCCCTGACCCTGAGATCATGACCTGAGCTGAAATCAAGAGTTGGACGCTTAACTCACTGAGCCACCCAGGTGCTCCAAAGCTCATGTATCTTTTTCTTTTTTAAAGTAGTCTCTGTGCCCAGCTTGGAGCCCAAGGCAGGGTTGAAGCTTATGATGCTGAGATCAAGGTTTGAGCTGAGATCAAGAGTCTGATACTTAAATAACTGAGCCACTCAGGTGCCCCTTGCTATTGTTTTTCTTTTTCTCACCAAATTCTCTCCATTTTAACTCAGGCTGAGTATAATCTATTGGTCAGTTCTGTGTGTAGCCCATATGAAATGAAGATGTTTTTAAAATACCAGCACACATTTCCTCCTATACCGTATTGACAATTTCATATTCATTTTTGCTTAAGCTGGTTGCTAGGCTGGTTGATGAGAATTCATTCTCTGAAAGAGCATGATAACTATTTTCTACTTTTTCCAAGTGAGTCAGACTGTGAATGCTGTCTTGTGATTTATTAAAACATGAAAAATATATGTTGGCAAGTAATAACATGCTGTAGATTTACCGTGGTGCATTCTAAATGGATACATCAGGACTTTGTCTTTTTTAACTCTCTTGTATCCATAGAACTAGACTCACATGAAAAACTCTTTAGATAAATTAGAAGAACCCCTCCATGCCAAAGCCCCACACTTCATTTCCTTTGTCCATGAAAAAAGAGGTAGCTAGGTTTCTGTTGACAGAAAATAAACACCTGCTTTCAGCCTAACTCAAATTATCTGGAAAGAGTAAACTTTACTAAAAACTGTGTTACCAAGTTACTGAGAAATTCAATATAAGAGCAAGAGATGCTAAGACTGGAATAAAACCACACACACACACAATGCTCTTTCATGGTGAGTAAAACTGTACATTAAGAAATCTCAGGTAAAGAGAGAAAGCATGGTCATATCTCCAGAAGGTCAGTCTTGTGTTGGAAATGATGAACTTTCAACTGTTAAGCACGCACTCCTCTATTCTTCCCAGCCTTTCTTTCATGTATGATTCTAGCCAAGGAAAGGTGAGTGTACCTACCCCTCACAGGATGAAGAGCCAGCAAGCCTCCTCATCCTTATGTTTTCCTGCTGAGGTGGCCTTAGCGCCTGAATGTTCTGGATTACATGGCTATAAAATGGGAGCAACCTAGATCTCTGAGTTACCACATGGAAGAGAACTGTGCCAATCCTGATCTTATACCAGAGTAAGAAATTATTTGTAACTGCCTAGCATAAGATATCAGTCGACCTTAAAGGGTTTGGAAAATGAAAAGGAGGAAGTGTAATTCAGACATAGCCAAGTAAGTGATGTAGAGTGGAGCAGCAATTAGTTCAGTTTGAGATTTACAGAAACATTAATTTTTTTAAAAATTGTTTATTTGCGGAGGGAAGGCAGACTCCTACTGAGTGTGAAGCCCTGCAGGGGGCTTGATTTCATGACCTATGAGATCATGACCCGAGTTAAAACCAAGAGTTGCAAGCTAAATGGTCTGAACCACCCAGGCACCCTGAGAATTACAGAGATATTTTAGGCAAAAATTGTTTGCCTTGGAAGCAGAAAGACAGATTTTGTCTGAACCTTTGGTTTCTGGATGAAAATCAGTTTTTCCAGCAAATTTCTGGGAGAAGATCCTCACTGTGTTGGTATTTAATGCTTCTGTTTAAATTTCTTTAATTAAAAATTTTTTGGTTAACATATCTGTGTGGAAGAGCCCCTAAACAATTACAGTCTCATAATCAATGATGACCTTTTGTGTCTATTTGTTATAGATCCTGTTCCTATGTGCTAGGAACTTAAAGCAATGATTTTCTTACTCTTTTAAAATTCAAATCAATCATCACTGTTATTAAAAATTGCACAGCCAGGAAAAAATTGTTTATTTATTTATTTATTTATTTATTTGGTTGGTTAGTTAGTTTTTACCTGGTTGGGGCTCACTCTTTTCAACTTTATTATTATATCTTACACATACATGAAACCTCAAAGACAAGCTACACTGTTAGTTTTTTAAAGTTTTCTTCAGAAGATTTGCTGCTATTGTAGCACTGTATTTCAACTAATTATAAAGATAATCAGAAAATTGACAGAAAACAGCGATCCCAGATATGTTCACTTTGATGTTCTTTAAAACAAAATCTTACAACATATCCAAAATTACAAGAGGAAAGGATTCCCCCATTTTGTCCTCCTTAGTAGTTGACAGAAAGAGTTGGCAAATGAATTAAGTCTGGGAAGAAGGCCACCTGGCTTTTGTACATTAGGCAAGAAGGAATAAGTCAAGCCAAAGGGATTTCCCCATAAGGAGACAGTGGTAGTGAGGAGGATTCTTGAGGATGGATAGAGATACGGACTGTAAGAAGCTGGAATCTAGCCTAGATCCACACACAGTTTGAAGAGTTTAATTTCACACCAAAATGAGCCAACACTTATTGGAAGCTTTACACTTTAGCAAATGTCAATTGAGTTTCAGATTTCAGAAAAGAGCCTAAAAGAAGAAACAGAGCATTGGCAATGATGGTGACTAGCTGGTAATGGCAGCTGCTAAGTGATGGCCACTCAGATTGCATTATCCTTCCTCCATCATTGAGTCAATCTAATGATGCAGGATACATGTTTACTTTGTGAAAGTTTGTAGTGCTAGAGAGCATCATATGTTCTGAGCTCTTGGATGTTCTTCATGTTGAAAATCAAAGACCCCATTAACAATTTGAGAAATATAGAAGAAATTGAGGGCTTTTAAAAAACCAGCTATTTAATTGTTTTTAAAAGAGCATCTGTGTAGTTATCCATTTATTTTGTTCAAATATCTTGCTATGCACAATCACATAAATAATTAAAGATTCATTCAGCTCTTGGCCATCAACTATAATAATCTTTCCCTACAACAGCTTTATTGTAATAGGGTAAATTGGCCATTTAAGGGCTTATTAAAAACAGATAAAATCCTGTTTATCATCTGTAAAATATGATGTTTGTAGCTTATGAGGTACATCCCTAAGAAGGTGACTAGGACAGAGGGGAAAAAAGTAAGAAATGATTGGAATATTAGATTCCAATGGATGTTCCACATTTTTCATGTTGACTAGAGTGAGTTGCTGCTCTTCAGTGTAATAAACATTTAATATCACATTTTAGGTTTGAGTTCCAGTGTTTTTTAGGTTCCAATGTTTAGTCATATGTTTAGCAGACACATAAATATTGGCCATTTCTCTCATGTAGCCGTTCTTTGGGTTTTCTGAGACTCTTCCATATGTCAGAGCTCCTTTCCCTCATGCATGCATTAACATGGGAAATGCACCCTCCACCACCTGAGAGGTGTATTTCTCATGAGGCTCTGTCTTCAGTTAGTTCATCTTACACAAAGACTTTCCTCTGTTGAGTTACTTTGCCCCTCTTGGACCTCAAGGTTAAGAGGGGTTTGGCTCTCCACAGATTCATTAAGCCAAGTGATGGCTTGTTGCAGCATAGCCCAGTCTATATGCCCTAGTATCAGTGTGGCTCCATGTAGCACCCACCTTCAGACTTCTCAAAGAAGGAGTCAGTTTTCAGCAGCTTTATGATCCCCAAACTCCAAATAGTACAACTTAGTTTTCCAAGTATTTCTGTAAGCAACCCCGCCTAGTTCCATCTCTCTTGGCTTAGTGGAAATGGGGCAAAGGGAAAGTGAACAGCACTGCAAAGACAAAATTTTCCACTGAAATTTCTAATTATAATCTACTGCTAATGAGTTCCCAGCCTTCTCTCCTATGGCTTAGAGGTAGCCTATAGAGGTAACAGAACAGGTTTGCAAATTCTTCATAAATGATCTAACATATTTGTTTTAAAATATGGGGGTACTTGCATCTATTTCACTTGTACACTGTTGGTGGGAATGCAAAATGGTGCAGCAACTGTGGAAAAGAGTATGGAACCTCCTCAAAAAAATTAAAAATAGAATTAGCATATATGATCCAGTAATTCAACTTCTGGGTATTCACCTAAGAAAAATGAAAACACAATTGAGAAAGATACATGCATCTGTATGTTTATTTCAACGTTAGTTACAATAACCAAGATATGGAAGCAACCCGAGTGTCTGTCGATAGATGGATGGTTGAAGAAGATGTGGTATATGTGGAATATTACTTATCCATGAAAAAGAATGAAATCTTGCCATTTGCAACAACATGAATGGGCCTAGAAGACATAGTACTAATTGGAATAGAAAGACAAATAAAACATGATTATACTTATGTATGGAATTTAAGAAACAAAACAAATGAACAAAAGAAAAAAGAGACAAAACAAAACAAAGAAAAAAAAACAGTCTCTTAGAGACTATAAAGAATGAACTGATGGTTGCCAGTGGGTAGGTGAATGGGCGTATGGGTGAAATGGGTAAAGAAGATTAAGAATATTCTCATTTTGATGAGCACTGAGAAATGTACAGAATTTATTATGGAAGTACGTGCATCTATTGGCTGTGGCCTTGGGGTTTTTTAAGCTGAAACTCTAAAGAGAGAAAGGTCCTATTTTAACCATTGGTTACACATGTCAAACTGCTCAAAGGAGCTTTTAAACACTAAAATAATAAAAGTAGAGGTAATAATTCTCAAACGTGTGGGGGGAGAGAAATGGAATAATAACTTCCAAAAGAAGGCAGGGAATGACAAATACCTAAGTATAAAAATAAGGCTAATAGGAAGAACAAAATGAGAAATCTATCCAGAAATATATCTGTAAGCACAATAAATATGGCTAGATCAATCTGCCAGTTAAAAAAGAAATGGTCAAACTCAATTTGGAAAGAAAAAATTATATGTTATTAAAAAAACCCAACAACACACTGAAAAATTGAAAGCGAAATAATAAAAAAATGCACAATAGACAAATACTAAGCAAAATGAGGATGGTGTGTTAAACTCAGACACAATTGATTTTAAGGTAAAAAGTTATCAAGCTATTAAGACATTTATGTGTGGTGCTGGAATAGACAAATAGAAGGAATAGAGATCTCAGAATCAGACTCAGAAACTTGACATATAACAGAGGAGGCATTTCCTATCAGTAGGGAAAGGTTAATTTAGTTAGAAAAAATGGTGCTCAATTGATGGTTCACTTATAAGGAATAAAATATATATTGAATTCATATCTCCCATCATACCCAAGAATTAATATGAGATTAGTAAAATCTACTGTACAAATTAAATCTTTAGATCTTTTAGAAGTTATGAAGAACTTCCCTGGTAGAAAATATCATCTAATAAATCTAGGAGCAGAATATAAGAAATAGAATCCAAAGGGAATATACTATAAAGAAAAAATTAAGGTTTTAAATTACATTTATTAATTTGTTACACATAAATTAAAATTTTAAAAGTATATCATGAAAATATGGCAATAATAACAGAAAAGTAAAGGCATAAGCTATATACTAGGACATGATTTCAATACATATAATCAGAAGAGAATTAGAAAGCAGAATTTTAAAAGACTGCCTATAAATCATTACAAAAAGATTAACAACTCAGTAGGAAAACATGACAAGATATCTAAACTTAAGAAATTAGAATGTCTTAAAAACATGTAAAAATATGTTCAGCCTAATAAGCAATCAAAAAATGCAAATTAAAACCAGAATGAGATACAATTTTGCACCTATTAGATAGATAAAAACAAACAAAAACCTTGAAGATACCATGTGTTGGAGAGGAGGTTGAACATTAAGAGCAATCATACACTAGTAGTGGGAATACCTATTGACAAACCATGTAGGAGATTGTTAAGGACTGACACTTTTCCTCTAAATTCATATGTTGTGGGTTCAACCCCTCAGTGTGATGGGATTTGGAGGTGGGCCCTTTGGGAAGTAATTAGGTTAGATAAGATTCTGTGAATGCTGTCTCCACTCTCACACCATGGGATGAGAATCCTAGTAAGAAGAGGAAGAGATATAAGCTCTCTGCCTGTATGAGGTCACAAGAAGGTGGCCATCTGCAAGACAGGAAGAGAACCCTCACCAAGAACTAAGTAGTCTGGCACCTTCATCTTTGACTTGCCAGCCTCTAGAACTGTGAGAGAAGTAAATTTCTGTTGTTTAAATCACCCATTTAAAACACCCATCTATTTTACTTTGTTATGATAGCTCACATTTACTAAGAGATTTTTTTCACAATGTGTGGTCATATTTAAGATGCCCAGATGGTATGTGGTGGATATAATAATGAAGGTACCACAATATTCATTTCCATGTTGGTGTGCTGTGCCATTTTGTTCCATTAAAGCTTAAGAGCTAAAATCAACATTTCTCAGATTCCCATGAAGTTAGAGCTCCAGAAACACATTTGGTTTTGTCAACTGATATTATTGAGCAACATTTATAGAGTAGAAATGATATGGGGGCAATTCCTCAAGTATTATTTTAGTTGGCAAGCAAAGGCATGCAAACATTGGTTCTGGTTCTGTTTTGTTTTCTTTTGTTTTGTTACAGCAGTGAATGTCCAGTTTCATTAGAGTTAAGAAATAGTTGTGGTTCGGAGATTGTGATTTCCTGATTCTGGGATCCCAGTGATAGTGGTTCATTTTTTAATTTAATGGTTCCAGTAGTAGCTTACTGACTTCCTATTTTCCTGGTTGTAGCCATGGTGAAATTCTATGGAATGTGCTCATTTGGTGGCATGGTTCTGCATTATTCCCGTCTAGAGCCCACTCTTTCAGTCCCTTCAGTGATTTTGCAATCACTTAATACTCTATATCACATACTTCTCTCCTTAAAATAATTGAAGTTGTTTCTGTTTCCTACAGTTGAACAGTGACCAATACATCTTCAACCTATGAATTCCACATCTACATATATACCCTAAGGAAACTCTTTTATCTGTACCCAACTTCTGGATAAGAAAAATACTGTGTATGTGCCCAAGGAGACATGTGGAAGAATGTTCATAATGGCATGGTTTATAATTGCAAAATATACTTGACAATGAAATGGATAAAAATAGTATAATCATGTAATCTCTTGCATATTTTATAATAAAAATAATGATCAAACATAAATACACAAGATATAATATCCACCTTTGATTAGCTGTACAAAACAGTAGATGTTTTTAAGTGTAAGACTTCAGAACCAGATGATTAAAAGTGAGTTTTCTCTCACGTAGTTCTTAGTATATAATATTCTTGAGGTTTGTTTACTAGCTTTCTTCTTTCCAAGCACACTCTTTCAGGCCTTCTCACAAACTCATATGGTTTTAAGCACATTGTATGTGTTGATGATTGTCAAAGATGTATCTCTGGGCTTCCAACTCCTATGTCCAACAGATTGATGGATAACTCTCTTCTATGTGTGTTGAAGACATTTCAAATTCAGTGAGGCTGAAAATGATCTTTGTTCCAAAATCAACTCTTTATTCTGTGTTCCCTATCTCAGTTTAAAGAAAATGCTACTCTTTATTTCCAGAAACTTAGAAACCTGGGATTATCCTTGCCTGTATTGTTTCCTTAACTTCATGTCTTTTCACATACAATCACTGAGTCTTGTCAATTCCTTCTACTTCATATAGTTAAATTTTTTCTCATCAGCTGTACAGTCACCTTCTACACATATGTACTCTTGAAAAGCCTTCTAACTCATTGTCCCCTTGCCTTAAATCTTACACTACCTACCCATTCTACATAATACAGTTAAAGTGACATTGCTAAAGCAAAAACATCATTATGACATCTCCTTGCTTAAAATCCTCCATAGTTTCTTATTGCTCCTAATCATAATATTTAAGGCCTTCATGATATAGCTTCCGGTTACCTTTCAGGGTTCTCACTTACTCCTTTCCTTTCAAGCTCTCTACGCAATCATATTGTGTCTTTTAGTTTCTTGGACACTGTGGTCTTTCCGATATTCAGCTTCCCATGTGCTATTTGATTCATGTGGAATACCCTTCCTTCCTCTTCCTAGCCACTTATTAGGTCTCAGGTCAGACATTAATAATTTTAAGTAATGTGTATCCCTGACAGTCTCCTCTTTCCTCACATTACATTCTCTTTTTACAGGCTGTATTATAACAGATAATCCTTAAAAAAAAAAAATCATCATGTCATGGTCACATCCACCATATTTAATAAGTATTTCTCAATATCATCTAATGTCTGGTCTGTGTACAGATTTCCTTGATGAACTCAAAGCAGTGTACAGTTGATATGCTTGAATCAGGACCAAACAAGGCCCACGCATTGTAATACGTTAGTATATCTTATCGATAACTGTTCCCTTTCTTATTTTTAATACCATCTTTTTAGAAGAAACCCACTGATTTTTCTGATGGGATTTTCATATACTATATTTCAGTGTTTCAGTCTCATGGTGAAATTTAACAAATTCTTCTACCTACCACATTTTCTACTAGCTAATATTAAATCTAAGAGCTTGATTAGATTCTTATAATTTTAGTAAGAATACTGAACAGATTTTGCTGTGGACTTCCTATTGCATTTATCAGGATACATATAATAGTGGGTTCTCTCTCTTTCAGGGCTATTAAGGTTATCAGTTCAGTTCAGATGGTTCCAGCCCATCTATCAATTACAGAGTTTCCCATCAACCTTTTATCTGATGGTTTTCATGGATGATTGTTGTCTAAGCTCAGTATTCCGTTAGAGTTGCAATCTTATGTTTATTTTCCTTTCATTTCTTCTGCATTTTTTTATTCTGGAATACAATTGATATAGAGAAGGCAGCATGCTTGATTCTTTTTCTTTGTTGATCTTAAGGCATAGTGCATGTTATGGTTGTCCCATAGGAAATGGGCTCAACTCCTTACTCATAATTTGATTTAATGTTGAGACTGATAATGCCACAAAGGTGTCAAGAGGGTATGAAGAGATTTGTTATTCACATGGTCTTTCTGAGGAGAGCAGAGCAAGCTCTCAAGCAGGTCTGAAAATGGCTTTAGATGGCAAGGAGAGTGTAACTGGCTTTGAGTTCTGTTGTGGTTAGAGAGTGGGGCTGGAGTGAGGGCTTCTGCAAAGAGCTGGGGCTTGCCTGGTTTAAGCATTGCTGGAAGGAGCACCTGGGTTTGCCCAGAAATGGGACAATAGGGGAAAGTATGTGTGTGGGGGATAAGTAGGACTTGAAAGCTGTCAATAACCAGAAATAAAAGAATAGCATCAAGCTCTTTACTATAATTCACTTTTGATATTTGACTGACAAGTGAAATATGCCATATTTGATTTAATTAAATTTGAATTTATTTAAGCCAGCATGGCATTTATGATGCCTGAAACCTGAGGCTGGTAAGGGAGGTGAAACTTTTATTGAATGCTTTATTCAAGAACCCTATATTGTATATTCTGACAAGTGAAATGAGTGCTTTTTTCTTTCTTTTCTAAATAGGTCTTGTATAAGAAATTCCAATCCTCAAAGGCCCCGTTTTCATTTACATTGACCCATATTAATTATTTTTGACCAGGGTGTACATGGAATCCCATTTTATCAAGGTGGTTGTAAGTGCTAAACTTTATTTAAATAAATTTTATTTAAATTTATTACTTGGTGGGCAAGAGTGCCCATACCAATCCTGGAATATTTTAGGCAATGGGTACTATGGCTATAGAACATTTAAGCATGACAATAGTTCTAACGGCTAAGCTGAATCTTACCTGTTTGTTTCTTATTTTATGGATGATGTCTATTCTGATTGCATAGGGTACACATTATTGAAATTCAGTGGGATACCGAGTATAACTGTAATTTGAACTGTAGTATAAATTAAAATAAGAAGGTTTGCAAACTTGTACATTTCATCATATGTTAAAATTAACTCAGAACCTGTGCTATAAAGACACAAAAGTCAATCAGCATGCTTTTATATTTGGGGAGGAGGATTTTTTAAAATTTAACTTTTTAAAAACAATTTTAGGTTCACAACAAAATTGAACTTAAGGTATAGATTTCCCATATAGTCCCTCCCCTGACGCATGCACACTCCCTCATTATCAACATCTCCCACCAGAGTGGTGCATTTGTTAAGTGATGAACCTATATTGATACACCTTTATCACACACAGGCCCTAGTTTACATCACAGTTCACTCTTCATGTTGTACATTGTATTGACTTCGCAAATAATCTAATGAAACATATCTGCTATTATATATATTATCATGTAGACTACCATAAACATCATCTGTGCTCTGCCTATTCTTTCCTCCTCACTACCCAACTCCTGGCAACCACTAACCTTTAAACTCTTTTCATATATTTGTCTTTTCCAGAATGTCATGTAGGTGGAATCATACTTATAAACATATGTAGCCTTCACAGATTGGCTTCTTTCACTTAGTAATATATACTTAAGATTCCTCTGTGTTTTTTCATGGCTTGATAGTTCATTTTTATCACTAAATAATATTCCATTGTTTGGATATACCACAATTTATCTTCTTACCTATTGAAGGACATCTTGGTTGCTTCCAAATTTTGGCAGTTATGAATAAAGCTGCTATAAACATTCCTTGAAAGTTTTTATGGAAAATTTATGAACTCCTTTAGATAAATACCAGGAACCACACTTGTTGTAAAGTATGTTAAGAGTATGATTAGTTTTGTAAGAAATTGTCAAATCGCCTTTCAAAGTGAGTGTACCATTTTGCATTACCATCAGCAAGGAATGAGAGCTCCTGTTCTTCCACATCATCAACAGTATTGGTGCTGTCAGTGTTTTTGATTTTGGCCATTCTAATATGTGTATAGTGGTATGTCATTGTTTTAATTTGCAATTCCCCAAGGACATATCATGTAAAGCATATTTTCATATGCTACATGCCTTCTTCCTTGGTTCTGAAATGTCTGTTCAGAACATTTGCCCATTTTTTAGTTGGGTTGTTTATTTTCTTTTTTGTTTTTAAAAAATATTTATTTATTCATTTTTGAGAGAGAGAGAGAGAGAGAGAGTGGGGGAAGGAGCAGAGGGAGAGGGAGACAGTCTCAAGCAGACCCCCCATTGATCACAGAGCCCCATGTGGGGTTTGATCCAAGGACCTTGAAATCTTGACTTGAGCCAAAATCAATAGTCAGATGCTCAACTGACTGAGTCACCCAAGTGCCCCTATTTTCTTTTTGTTAAGTTTTAAGAGTTCTTAGTATATTTTGGAAAAGAGCCCTTTATCAGATGTGTCTTGAACAAGTATTTTCTCCTTCTTTTTCTCTTCTTCTTCTGACAATGTGTTTTGCACAGCATAAGGTTTTAATATTAATTAATGTTTTCCTTCATGCATCTAAAATTTTTTCTTTCAATTTTTAAAAATTTATTGCCATACCTAGGCCTTCTGGGTTTTCTTATCTTTTGGAAGTTTCATAGTTCTGTATTTCACATTTATGTATAAGATACACTTTGACTTAATTTTTACAAGGAGTGTAAGTTCTGTGTCTAAACTCATTTATTTATTTATTTATTTTTGCATATGGATGCTCAGTTGTTCCAGCACCATTTGTTAAAAAGACTGTCTTTGCTCTAATGTATTGTCTTTGTTCCTTTGTCAAAGCTGACAGATGTTAAGACTGTGTTTGGGGATGCCTGGGTGGCTCAGTTGGTTAAGCAGCTGCCTTCAACTCAGGTCATGATCCCAGTGTCCTGGAATCAAGTCCCATATCAGGCTCCTTGCTCAGCAGGGAGCCTGCTTCTCCCTCTGCCTCTGCCTGCCTCTCTGCCTACTTGTGATCTCTGTCTATCAAATAAATAAATAAAATCTTAAAAAAAAAATGACTGTGTTTGTGTGGGTCTCTTTCTGGGCTCTCTATTCTTTTCCATGGATCCATTTTGTCAGTTCTTTTGCCAGTACAATCCTATATTGATTACTGGGGTTTTATAGTAAATATTGAAATTGGGTTGTGTCAGTCTTCCAACTTACTTCTCTTCTTTCAGAATTATGTTGGCTATTCTGGCTCTTTTACCTTTCCATATAAACTTTGAAATCAGTTTGTTGATGTCCACAAAATAATGTGCTATGATTCTGACTAGGATTACATTTAATTTGTAGATTATGTGGGAAGAATTGACATCTTGACAGTACTGTGACTTCTTATCCATGAATGTGAAATATCTCTCCATTTACTTTGTTCTTTGATTTGTTTCATCAGTTTTGTAGTTTTCCTCATTGTACATATTTTGTTAGGTTTACAATGAAATCTATTTCATTTTGGGATGTTAATATTGTGTTTATGTTCATGATCATGTTGATTGTTAATAAAAATAGTTTTACTTCTTCCTTTCCTATCTATTGCCATTTATTTATTTTTCTTATCTTATTGAAATAGTGGCTAGAATTTCAATGCAATCTTGAATAGAAGTGATGAGAGTAGATCTTGCCTTTCAGTGTTTCAACATTAACTATGCTATTATCTGTAGGTGTTTTGTAGATGCCCCTTAACAGAATGAGGAAATTCCCTTTAATTCTCAATTTGCTGAGATTTTAAAAATCAGAATGGGATTTTAGATTTGTGTCAAATGCTTTCTCTGCATCTATTGAGATAACATTTTATTTATCTATTGTTATCTAACAATAATATCACAAACTTAGCAACTTAGACCAACATGTATTTATTATCTCACAATTTTAGAAGATCAGGAGTGTGGACAGCGCTTACTTAGCTTAGTCTCCTACTTCAGGGTTTCACAAGACTGCAAAAAGGTATTGGCCTTGGCTACAGTCAGATGTGAGGCTTAAATCAGAAAGGATTATATTCAAATTCAGATCCAAATTTAAATGTTTGCAAGAAGTATTCATTTGCTTGCAGATTGGAGGACCTAGGACCTCACTGTCTTGCAGGGGTTAGCTAAAAGCTGCCTTAAGCACCTCTCTGAGTGGCCTTCTCCATATGGTAACAAACAACAGTTTGCTTCTTTAAAGTCAGCAGGGAAGAGTAACTTTTAACAATACTGATATAATTTTATGTGATTTAGTGATATAAACATTGTCACACACATCCTTTCCCCTTTGTGGAATTCCATCCATTAGAATTGAGTCGCAGATTCTGCTCACTCTCAAAGGTAAGGAGCTACACACAGGTGTGAAATATGTTCTTGTCGGGATCAATGGGAACTCTCCTAGAGTCTGCTCATCACAGATAACCATATAGATTTTTTTTTTTTTAATCAGTTACTGTGATGAATTACACTGATGGTTTTCAAAAGTGAAATTAACCTTGCATTCTTGGGACTACTCTACTTCATTATGATTTATTATCCTTTTATATGTTACTATATTTTGTTTGGTAAAATTGTGTTTAGAATTTGTGACTTGTGTAGTTTTTTCCATATTTCTGGTTCTTGAGATACATGGGTGGGTTTACAGTTTCAAAATATTTGTAAAATTTGGGATTTTGGGGGGAGCAATTTTTTTTATAAACCTCTTTGTCCTCTGTTTTGGGACTCCTATTATATGTATATTACAACATGTGAATTATCTCCACAGGTTACAAACACAGTGCTTATTCTTTTTAGTCCTTTTGTTCCTCTGTGTGTTTCATTTTGGATCGTTTTATTGCTATTTCTCTATGCTCTAACCTGCTAATTAGCTTTTCCAGTATTTTTCTTCTTAACAGAGTAGCTTTCAGCTCTAGAAATTTACTTTGATTCATTTAAATATTTGCTATTTTCCAACTTAATTTTTTGAACAAGTTGAATACAGTTATTATAACTTTTTTAATGTCTTTGTCCACTACCTATAACATTTTGTCACTTCTGGATCAGTTTTGATTGATTGATTTTTCTCCTCATTGTGAGTGATTTTCTCTGGCTTCTTTGCAAGCCTATTATTTCTTTAAAAATTTGATTCCAGACATTGTAGATCTTACTACACCGTGAGCTGGATATTTTTGTATTGCTATAAATATTCTTGAGGTATGTTCTAGAATGCAATAAGATTGTTTGAAATAATTTCATTTTTTTGGTCTTCTTTTTAAGATTTTTTTATGTGGAAACAGACCAGAATTTAGTTCAGGACTAATTTTCTTCCACTACTGAGAAAAAAGTCCTTATGAGTGCTCTATCCAATGCCCTGTAAAGTGTAATGTTTTACAGTTTGACTGTGAAAACAGGCATTATGCCCAGCACTGTATGAGCTTTGGTATTCTTCCTTCTAGGCTGATTCTTTCGTAGGTTTTGATCCTCAGTTTCCTCACACATTGTGGATATTCAGAGTCCCTGCTCTGTGTAGTTATTTTTAGTGGTCTGTCCTTTGAATTTTGGCTGTGTGTGTGTGTGTGTGTGTGTGTCCTGGATTCACAAATCTATGTTTTACCTCAGGGAATCATTATCTTCTGCCTGGACTCCTCCCCACACCCTTGTGTCATGTCTTGGAAATTTCTCAAAGCAGTAAGCTGGGTCAATCTTAAGGATCATTTCATTTAAGTCCTATTCCTCAGGAATTTTTATCCTTCATTGTCTGATGTCTATTATCTTCAAAACCATTAGTTCATATATTTTATCCTGTTTTATCATTTCACGCAGGAGGGTAAATCCAATATGTTATGTGGATTTGGCTGGAAGCAGAAACTTCATAGATTTCTTTTGATAATGAAATAAAATATCATGCTAAAATATGTTTGCATATAAAGTTCCCTACACATACTCATTATTTAGAACAATGCATAAAATGTAAATACTATCTTATTATTCAAAAAGCAGCTATTAAATTCTCTTTTAATATAGGTTTTTTATTATAAAAGCCACAATATGCATACTATAGATTATTTGGAAAACAGAAGCAAAGAAGAATATTAAAATCTCCTGTAATCATACCACAATATGGTGATATTTTGGAATGTATGCCTCTAATTTATTTTTTGTATATATTGGGATCCTCCCTCCCATACTATATAATAATAATTTTTGGTGACATTAACTATTTTTCAGAACATGATTTTCAATGGTTGGATGAAAATCTAGTTATAGATCCACAATTCTTTATTTAACCATTATACTTCTGTAGGGACATTTAGATAATTCTGAAATTTTGCTCTATAAATAACACACTTCACATAAATTTTTGTCTATAATTCTGATTATTTATTTAAACCAGATTTTTAGATAGATAATTATCAGTTTGGTCTTTGTTAGAAACAAAGAAAACTGATAACTTTTGTTTATAAAAGTTACTTCTGCTTCTCCTAGTAGATGGAATATTTTATCTTGTGGGGTTGGAGTTGATTGATGCTAAAGATCATTTTGCCATACTGCATTGTAATACTATAGGTATAAATAAACTTCATTTAGTCAAGACATTTCTGTGTATTCATGCTAGTTAATTGAAAACTCCTATAACCAGGAGGAAGATTCTGAAAGATTAATGAAGGTTGTCAAAGGAGCTAGCATACAGTGATCCAGATGCTGAGATAATTTGTCCTGCTCCCTTTTCTACCTTCACCATGTTAGTATAAATACATCAGTGGAAAAAAGATGACTTCAGTAAAAAATGCATATGAAAAGGCTGGTGTATCTATAATGAATGGAGTTATGATCTGTGATCATGCCATTGATATTCCAGTTCTGGCCTTTTCATTTATGAGTTATGTCAACTTCTTAAATTTCTTTGTGTTCCGGTTTTTGTTTCTGTAAAATGGGGATAGTATAATAACTCAAACAGTTTTTAGGTTTTTATTTTTGTTGTCAATTAAGTGCTTTTCCGTATAGCACTTAGAACACTGCTTGGCATGTAGTGAGGAGTTAAGATTTAATAAATATTATTAGCATCAATCCTTTGTAACACCTTTATAAAGAATTCACTTCTCTTTAGTAAATAATTATTAAATATTTATTAGATAAAGCCATTGATTATTTTTTGGTACTATGAAAAAGAAAGTATATATTATCATTTTATGAAAACTTTAGATTTTAGATTAGTAAAATCTTTAGATTTTACTAATAGACTTTGTTGTTAATTGAAGACTCCTATAAGGAAAATTGTAATTTCCTGTCTATAGTGAGAATTCCTTTTAAGTATCTTTGGCAACTGGTCTCAGCACTCACATCTGAGACCCAAAGCTGAATTGTGAGGCAGAGCAGATTAGAAAAAAAAAAATACTGCTCATGCTATGAATCCATAATTTCTAGTTCAGCCTTTAGGTTCCACTTGAACAAATCTATAACCTCAACTTTTATCTACACTATTTTTAGTATCCATTCTTTTTTTTTTTTTTAAAGATTTTATTTATTTGACAGAGAGAGATCACAAGTAGATGGAGAGGCAGGCAGAGAGAGAGATAGAGGGAAGCAGGCTCCCTGCTGAGTAGAGAGCCCGATGTGGGACTCGATCCCAAGACCCCGAGATCATGACCTGAGCCGAAGGCAGCAGCTTAACCCACTGAGCCACCCAGGCGCCCTTTAGTATCCATTCTTTAAGCAATTCATTATATTTACTCAATCCTTTTCTAATATGGATAAGATTTCCTAATCTTTTACAACCATCCTAGGTCAACTTTTCTCAGAGAAAAACAACCTAACTCCATATAGTTTTTAGCTTCATAATCAAGTAAAAATTACAGCAAACTTAAATTTAGCTCCAAAAGACTCAAAATTGAGCAATTAAAGAGATAGTATATTAAAATTCTATTTTCTTCATGTATGCACAATAGGTTTATCATGGGTGTAATTAGTTAACATTAATGTATTTGTATTTTTGAGTTGTCATTTTCAATTCCACAGTGATATATTTTATCACTACATTTATTTTTAAAATCAACTTTTGTTTCTTAGAAATTGTTTTCTCTTTCAACAAGATCAAATACCAGAACAAAAATTTTCATTAAAAATCAATTCTTACGGGGCGCCTCGGTGGCTCAGTGGGTTAAGCCGCTGCCTTCGGCTCAGGTCATGATCTCAGGGTCCTGGGATCGAGGCCCACATCGGGCTCTCTGCTCAGCGGGGAGCCTGCTTCCTCCTCTCTCTCTGCCTATTTGTGATCTCTGTCAAATAAATAAATAAAATCTTAAAAAAAAAATCAATTCTTACTATACACATAAGATGTTATAAAATAAACCTAATGGTAACCACAAATCAAAAATGTGTAATAGATACATAATAGATACATAAAAAATAACTGTTTTATTACATGAAATATATGAAATAACATGAAATATACTAACCATAATAGATACCTGAAAAATAAAGAGAAAGGAATCTAAGCATAAAACTAAAGAAAGCCATCAAACCACAGGGAAGAGAGCAAGAGAAGAAGAAAGGACCAGAGAAAAACCACAGAAACAACCATAAAACAAGTAACAAAATGGCAGGAAGCACATACCTATCAATAATTACTTTAAATGTAAATGGAGCAAATGCTCTAATCAAAAGACATAGGGTGACTGAATGGATAAAAAAGACAGCTAATATGCTGCCTACAGGATCCTCACTTCTTAATCTATTCTTTAATCTTTTTTCAAATATGTAATTACTTGACTTAAAGGTTAATTTTCCACATGCCCTTTTTAATAAATGTTAGCCTCAACTTCCACTTTTTGTATCTTCCAAAATTCTGGATTCTATGTCCTTGCTCTGAACATCTCAATTTCATTTCTACAAACTAGTCATCATTTGCAATATATCTGCCCCTTTCTTTCTCCTGCACCTACAGATCCTCTATTCCCTCTTTTCCATTTGACCTTTCATTTTCATTGCATCTAGTATAGCTCTTTTTATTTTGCTTTGTGCCATCTGAATTCCATGATCAACCATAGTGGATGTGTTCTAATCTCCTCAACTATCTACTTCAGAGCTTTCCTATCCAAGAATAAACCCCACATTCATTTTCTTTATTCCCAATCCCATATAGTCAAACATATGAACATTGAGGGTTTTTTTGTTTGTTTGTTTTTTAGTGTATTATGAACTAATTTTGTTACTCTTAATCTCAGCAGTGAGATGAAGGACATATCATTCCTTCTTTCCTTCATATGCTTTATTTCCTACCCAGGAGGTATGGGATATGACATTGAAAGGGTATGCCAATTATCGGTCATTTTTGACATTATTTACATATATACATCTACCACTACAATGCAGATATAAGAGAATAACATTACTTACAATGTTCCTTTGTGCTCCTTTCTGGGCAATCTCAGTCATCCATTACTGATACATAAGAATCTACTTTCTCTTCTGTGAAATATTATCTTTGCCTTTTTCTGTATTAAATTCTTTACAATTTCATATAAATGGAATGTAGCCTTTGTGTATGGCTTCATTTACTTGGCACAAATTTTGAGATTCATTCATGTTGTTGCATGTGTCAGTGACTAATTCCTTGTTAGTGCTGAAAGGCATTCCATTGTATATATCACAATTTATTTATCCATTAACAAGGAACTAGACATTTGGATTGCTTCCATTTTTTTACATTGTAAATACATTTTTGTGAATATTTATGAAAAATTAATTTCTAGAAGAATATTTAAATACAGAATAGTGTTATGTGTCTTATATTTTGTGCTATGAAATTGCAATAGTAGATCTAGGAATAAACAAAACTGATTCTTGTCTTTTTTTTTTTTAAAGATTTTATTTATTTATTTGACAGAGATCACAAGTAGGCAGAGAGAGAGAGAGAGGTGGAAACAGGCTCCCTGATGAGCAGAGAGCCCGATGCGGGGCTGGGATCCAAGACCCTGGGATCACAACCTGAGCCTAAAGCAGAGGCTTTAACCCATTGAGCCACCCAGGTGCCCTGATGATTCTTGTCTTTCTTATAACCATCTACCTATTTTGGTTTTTAAACAATTAGCATGAGTTCCCTTATTCAATTAGAGTTGGAAAAAAATCATTGTTAATTTTTTAAATTATTTAAGTCAACCCAATCACTTTACAGATTAGGAAATGGAGGTTCATAGAAGTTACATCACTTTTCCAAGGTTGTCAAACACTTTGGTGGCAGAACATAAATTAGAAATTAGATTTGAAACATATAGTTATCACCAATATTCTAGAAAAGATTTTGTTTCCAAATAGCTTATTTGTAGCTATTCCATAATACTTTTAAATTATTTGCATTTTTACAAATCTTTATGACTACTAATTGCTCAGCACTAAAGTGGACTCCAAGAAAGCCAATGAAATGTGTCCCTGCACATAATGCTCTTAACAGAGAAGAGATATGCACAAGAAAAATGATTAAAGAGGACTTTGAGGTAAAATATGGTGACAGATGGAATTAGGATGTTGAAGCGGGGACTAGCTACAGAGAAAGGTGAGGATGATAGAGCAATTAACTTGATTTAAAACAGTTTGTTAGAAAAACCTTTGGGAAATACCTGGATCATTAATGGATCCATCTAACTATCAGCCTTTTTCCTATCCACCCTGTGCTATGGAGTAGAGCTGAAGGAAAACACCCAACAGGAGAAATGAGGCAATTATTTACTCTTTGCCTCCAAGCTCAGCTGTAGGTAGAGTTCTCAGCAATCCTATAGATTCCAATCAGCTTTTTTCTCAGTTGCAATCAGGTGCTTTTCTAAACTCTTCAGCACTCAAACCCCCAAATGTACACACCTTTCATAGTTGATTGATGCTGAAGATTATTTTTGCCAGGTTGGATTGTTATAACTACAGGTATAAATTCACTGCAGCTAGAAAGAACACCACTCTGCATTCACACTAATTGAAGAGTCCATAACCATTAGGAAGAATCTGAATGACTAAGGCATTTATTTTTCTTTCCATTTAATTCTAAGTAAGTGACACCACCAGGATAGAACTCTTGTTGCCTTTTTGCCCCATCACCACCATTTGTTTTCTTTAACTTCATCTGTCTTTACCATCTCTTCCTCCATTGCAGAGGATGAGGTAATCCTTTTTTGTCTAAAGGGAATCTGTCTACTTGCTTTTGAAAGCTTCTTCAAGGATCCAGATCCGTTATTTTCTCTCTTTCCTATGTTTTTAACCTCCTATTCTTTACTGACTTCTTTGTACTACATTTGCTCAATGATTTCTCAGTTTTGTAAGGGAAAATAGATCTCCATCAAGGGTCTTTACTTTCTATCTGATGCTTCTCTCTTTCCTCTCATAATCAGTTTTCAGTTAAGTACAATCTCTGCATCCTTAACAAATGCTGTGTTTTATTTTATTTTTTAAGATTTTATTTATTTATTTGACAGAGAGAGAGATCACAAGCAGGCAGGGAGGCAGGCAGAGAGAGGAGGAAGCAGGCTCTCTGCTCTGCGGGGCTCGATCCCAGGACGCTGGGATCATGACCTGAGCTGAAGGCAGAGGCTTTAACCCACTGAGCCACCCAGGAGCCCCGCAAATACTGTGTTTTAAAATAGCTTTATTAAGATATAATTTATAGGTCAGAAATGTTACCCATTTTAAGTATATAGTTCTGAGTTTTAATAAATATATTGAGATACGCAACCATCATTACATTCTGGCTTTAGAATACTTCTGTCACCCCCAAAATTTCCATCATGCCATTTAGAGTTAACCCTGTTCTCACTCCTAACCCTAGACAACCACTAATCTGATTCCACTCTTCATAGTTTTATATTTTCTAGAATTTCCAAATAATTAGATTTGTACAATATGCTGTTTTTCTTTTTTTTTTTTTTTTAAATCTTATTTATTTACCAGAGAGAGAGAGTGAGGGTCCCCTCTGGGCAAGGAACCTCATTCAAGACTCGATCCCAGGACCCTGGGATCATGAGCTGAGCCAAAGGTAGACACTAAACTGATTGTGCCACCCAGGCATCCCTAATATGTAGTTTTTGTATCTAGGTTTTCTCAGATGGCATGGTATTGTGAGGTTCTTCTGTGTTTTACATGTCTCACTTGTGTGTTTCTTTTTAGTTCTGAGTGGTATTTTATTATACAGATATACCAGAGTTTGTTTGTTCATGTACTGATAGAGACTTGTATATTTCCCAGGTTTTGGTTATGACAAATAATCCTTTTATAATCATTCATGTACAAGTCTTTATCAGGTCATATATCTTCATTTACTTTGGGAGATCCATGGGAGTGGAATTGCTGTGTTGTGTGCTAAGTGCATGCTTAACTTTTTAAAGAAACTAACAAACTTTTTCCAAAGTACTTGTACCATTTTTACATTCCTACCTATAGTACATGTAGTACATGAGAATTCTAGTGTCTTTACATTTATGTAACATTTGGAAAGCCTTTTTGATTATATTCATTCCAGTAGGTGTTTTTTTGTGGCTTTAATTTGTACTTTTCTAACTATAAGTAATGTTGAATATTATTTCATGTACATATCTGTCATTTGTATATCCAGTTTGGTGAAGTAATTATTCAAAACTTTTGTCAGCTTTTACTACTGGGCTGTCTTCTTACTCTTGAGTTGTAAGTTTTTACATATTATGAACAGAAACGGCCTTAACATTTCTATGATTTGCTTATACTTTCTCCCCGCTGATGCCTTGTCCTTCCACTTTTTCAAAATTATTTTTTATAAAACATAGTTCTTAATTTGGATTTATAAAAAATATATAAAACATTTATTTTAAAGGTTGTGATTTTGGTGTCACATTTAAGAAATCTTACCTAACCCAGTGTTAAAAAGATTTTCTCCTTTGTTTCCTTCTAAAAGTTTTCAAGTTTTAGGTTTTACATTCAAGTATATAATTCATTTAAAAATTTTTTTTGTATATAATATAAGGTATGGACCACAATTTACTTTAATGCATATGAAGAAACAATTTGAAACAATTTATAGAAAAGACTGTATTTTCCTCCAGACACCAGTACTCTTTGAAATGCATAGTCAGTTTTAAGGGGAAATTACACTCCATCTTTAGGATAAATAATCTATATATAATTAATTAGAATTTTTCTGCATGGACATTTTATCTGTTTTCTCCATTAGTAATTTATTTAATCATTTATTTATATCATGATAGACTCTGGGTTACAATCCATTTCTGTTTTATTTTCTTCTTCATCTGATATGCCAATTATGTACAAGTTACACTTTAAGAAAATTGTCCTGTATTTCTTGGATGCTTGCTCTATTTTTCTAAGTTCTTTTATTTTCTTTGAATTTTAGTTTGGGAAGCTTCTGATGACTTGTCATCGCAGTCGCTGATTGTTTCTTCATCTGGGTTGCATCTACTGTTGAGCCAATCAAAATCATCTTTCTTTTTTGTTACAGTGTTATTGATCTCTAACATTGCCTTTTGGTTCTTTCTTAAGAGTTTCTGTCTTTCACATTGGCCAGATGTTGGTTTACTTTATCACTAGAGCCCTTAACATATTACTCATTATTTTAAGTTCCCCATGTGATGATTGCAAAATCTGTGTCATATCAAGCCTTGTTCTGATGATTGATTTGTCTCTTCATTCCAGATTTTTTTCTTGCATTTTTTATGCCTTGTAATTTTTGTGAAAAGTTGGGCATCTCAGATTAGATTAGATAAGAATTGAGATAATTAAATCTTGCATTTGTTATGCCTTGTAATTTTTGTGAAAAGTTGGGCATCTCAGATTAGATTAGATAAGAATTGAGATAATTAAGTCTTTAGTATGAGGACATCTGGTGACCTGGCTAAAAGTAGATGTGTTTAATGTTTTCTGTAACTATAGGCCCTCCTGGTTGTATCTCCTTCTCTAGTGTCCTGATTTTTCTCCCTTCTTAAATTTAAGATTTCTTAATGTCTCCTCCTTTGAGAGAGTCTGTGTCTTGCAGTTCTTCTACCTGCAATTCACTGCCACTATACTGGAGCTCGGCTGGTGTGATGGCCAAATTTGGGGAGAGAGGCATTCTATAGTCTTCCAGTTAAGTCTCAGTATTGTAATGGATTTGTGTCTTGGGTTTATGACTTTTGCAAGTGTTTCTCCAGTGGTATAGATTTTTGTTTGTTTTTTCTTTTGTTCCTATCTATTCTCCTTAAATCTTGACTCAGGTCGAGTTTTTTGTTGTTCTTGTTATTGTTGTTGTTTTTTCCTTTCAATAAGATAGAAAGACTAGGTAAGCCTGAAGTGGAAAAAATACTCGTCCTCCAAAAAGGATGGGCTTTAGCAAAAAATTTTCTTTGGAGCATAGTTTTTGTTCTGATAAGGTTCTGAACATAGTTCACAATGATTATTAGTAGCCCTGCCTGAAGTATAAGGTCAAAAACTAAAATTATGTGCATCCATGGCATTTGATACAACCAGGAGGGCCTTGAATGGCCTAACCCAATTTCCCCTCTGTTTAAAGGTATCTGGTATTTGTTTTAATCCGGTATGGTTAAACATGCTGTCACAGACATGACTATCATGCAGGAAGAAATGTTTAAACTCACAGATCCCTAGAAACAGGAGGCATAGCACACATCACAGGGCCACATGGAGAAGCACCAGGGTTGATCAGGAGACACAGGGAACAAGGTGGGAAATGTAGGTAAGGAAGAAGCAGGTGAGTCAGGGTAAACAGGCTTAGAATTGGTGAGTTTGAATAATTACAACAGGGTTGGGCATATAGAGACTATCCCTAGTTGTCTGGTACCTTATCTTGGGGTGAATAGATCAGGGAAATAATGGTCTGAAGTATAAGAACTTAACAAATTCAGAAGGCATGGGCTTTGTTGGTTTGTATATGAAAGGTATGCTCCCAGGCAAGTCCTTTCCAATCTCTAGAAATTGGCTAGCCCTAAGAATCAGCCCAAGAATCAGCCCAAGGCCCAAGGGTTAAAGCATTCAGTACAGAAAGTAAGAAACCTGGTTATTATATCCTCTTCACTTTGCTCCCTTGGATAAAATCTCCTACCTAGCAACCCTCCCTAACAAATGGAGGAAATTCTGTTCCTGTTTATCCTAGCCTGTCAGTTCCCTGACAGATAGTCAGACAAGCCAATCACATTTTTATGTAGGAACTTAGGGTTACCCCACCCACTTATTACTGCAAAGCTTGCCTCCTACAGCACTTGATTGTTCACTGTGTTCCCAAGTGAAACTCCCATGAATTCTTGCATTGCATGCAGTATTTCACTCTTAGGCTGTGCATATATGTGACTAAAAAATTACAGTCAAGTTCATAGGTCCAGGGTCAAATGTGTGTTTGGTTACCCCCTATAATCCTAGAGTGGAATCCCTCCCTCACCATGACCAGTTCAGGGAGAAATCTTTATTGGGCACATCACCTGGAAGGAGTGCCCTGTTATTATGGAGGTTCCCAGGGGTTTCTCACACTCAGACCAGTCCATTGTCATCCTCCAGCAATTTTCCAAAATTACTTTTTAAGTGTTCCTATCAGTTTATGGCTCCAGTGACTTCAGATAAATATATCTGGTCTCTTTCTTCCTGAATGGTCCTTCTGTCCAATTTTGAGGTAATGATTTTCCCTGAAACCTCAGTTCTCTGATGAGTCCAACAAAAGTCATTTATTTTTAGATTGTTCAATTTTTTTTTTGTTGTAAGATAGAGTGATGAATTCTAAGCTTTTTATAGGTTGGGACTGAAACCAAAAGTCCTAATTCATTCATTTTTTTTTCTCCTACCATTATCTCATTTCATTACCACTGAAATTTCTCTTAGCAAAGTTACAACTATCTTCATTTCTAAATGTGATGCATATATTTCTCTCCTTAAACTTTTTGTGCATTTATTATTTTTAAAGTTTTTATTTATTAAGTAATCTCTACATTCAACATGAGGCTTGAACCCATGACCCTGAGATCAAGAGTTGCACGCTCTTCCAATGAGCAAGCCAGGCACCCCTTTTTGTGACGTTGATAATTGTTGATTAATTCCTCTATCTTGAAATTATTGCCTGGTTGAATTTCTAAAATACCATGAGTATGTTTTTCCTCTCCTAGGTTATGCCATTATCTATTATTTAAATGTTAAGTGTTGGGGCGCCTGGGTGGCTCAGTGGGTTAAGCCGCTGCCTTCGGCTCAGGTCATGATCTCAGGGTCTTGGGATCGAGTCCCGCATCGGGCTCTCTGCTCAGCAGGGAGCCTGCTTCCTCCTCTCTCTCTCTCTCTGCCTGCCTCTCTGCCTACTTGTGATCTCTCTCTGCAAATAAATAAATAAAATCTTTAATAAATAAATAAATAAATAAATAAATAAATAAATGTTAAGTGTTTTCCATTCCATCTTCAGTTTTTGTCACTTCTCATACTCTCCTTGGGTGACTGCATCCCTCATTTCATTTTTATTGCAGTATAATTAATATAGGATGTTATATTAATTTTGGGTATACAACATAGTAATTTGACAGTTCTATACATTACAGAAAACTCACTACAATAAATATAGTTATCATTTGTCACAATGCAACATTATTATATTATTGACTATCTTCCCTATGTTGTACTTTTCATCCCTGAGACTTATTTCATAACTGGAAATTTGCACCTCTTAATCCCTTTTACCTATTTTTCCCATTACCCCCAGCCACCTTCTCTGGCAACTGCCAGTTTGTTTTCTGTATTTATGAGTCTGGATTTTTTGAAAAATATTTTTTTAGCGTAGTTGACATACAAAGTTACTTTAATCTCAGGTGAATGACGTAGTGATCTAACATCTCTATGTGTTATGTCATGCTCACCCCAAGGGTAGCCATCATCTGTCTCCATACATCACTGTTATAATACCATTGACTGTATTCTCTATGCTGTACTTTTTATTCCTATGATATATTCATTCCATAATTGGAAGCCTGCAATTCCCACTCCCTTTCATCCATTCTGTCCATCCTCCGACCCCTGTTCCCTCTGTCAGGGAGGGATTTGTTTTCTATATTTATTGGTTTGAGTCTATGTTTTGTTTGTCTATTCATTTGTTTTGTTTTTCAGATTCCACACATGAGTGAAATCATATGATATTTATCTTTCTAAGTCTGTCTTTGCATACTTACCCTATAAGTCCATCTATGTTGTCATAAATGGCAAAATCTCATTCTTTTTTTTTTATCTCATTCTTTTTTATGGATTCATAATACTCCATTGTATATCCGTACCATATCTTTTTTATCCATTCACCTATTAATGGGCATTTAGGTTGCTTCCATATCTGGCTATTGTAAATAATACTACAATAAACATAGGGCTACACATACCTTTTTGAATTATTGTTTTTGTTTTCTTTGGGTAAATATCCAGTAGTAGAATTATTGCATCATGTGGTATTTCTGTTTTTAATTTTTTGAGGAACCTCCATACTGTTCTCCACAGTGGCTGCACCCATTTACATTCCTACCAACATGAAGGTTCCTTTTTCTCCACACCTTTGCAATACCTGTTATTTCTTGTGTTCTTGATTTTAGCCATTCTGCCAGGTATGACATGATAACTCATTGTGGTTTTTGTTTGTTGTTTGTCTGTTTGTTTAGCTTTTTAAGATTCCATGTATAAGTGAAATCATATCTTCCACCCATTTTTTATTAGCTCTTCAACTTTGATCATTTTAAAGATCACTTTCATCTTAATCCCTTTATCTATTATCTTGCCATTCTGAACATCTCCACTGGAATGCCTGATATTTCAGATTTGACATGTCTCAACATGAAACAGCATTTATTTCATACACTGGCCACCCCAAACCTGGTATTTTCCTATATTTCTATGTCTGAAAGGCTCCACTAGGCATCAATCACACAAATCATAAACTTCAAATGTTATTTCACTTTTTCCTTGTCACATAATCAGTCATCACGTTTTCAGTTCAGTAACATCTGGAAAAAGTGTTTCCTGCTCTCAGATCCACAGCAACTAATCTTTTCTCCTTCCACTCTTCTGCTATGTCAGTGGTTCACAAACTTCAGTGTACATCAGCCTCTCTTGGAAGGCTTACCACAATGCAGACTGTTGGGAGAAAGCCTGTAGTTTGTGATATGGTAGGTCTGGAATGGGACCTGAAAATTTGCATTTCAAATTTGCTGGGTAATTCTGATTTTGTCAATTTGAAGACCATACTTTGGCAGTCATTGTCCTAGATTATTGCAATAGCCTCCTAACCTGTTTCTATTCAAGATTTCTTCAAGCCTATTTCACACCTAAAACACAACTTGCTTAAAAGTTATAATTACTCTTCATTGCCTTTTAGGGCCTAACAAGTGCCTGGCACATGTTAAGAGTTCAATATTTGTGTAAATGAAATAGGCATTTGCATAGGAGTTGAGACAGTTTTTGATAACATTAAGGTGGTATGGGGGAGGGATAGAGTATATAGATTTATTTTATATTAGCTTTTTTTTTTTAAGATTTTATTTGTCAGAAAGAGAGAAACAGAGCACAAACAGGGGGAGTGACAGGCAGAGGGAGAAGCAAATTCCCTGCTCAGCAGGTAGCTCAGTGTAAGACTCAATCCCAGGAACCCAGGATCTTGACATGAGCCGAAGGCAGATACTTAATCGACTGAGCCACCAGGTATCCCAGGTATATAACTTTGGTTGTGATAATATTACATATAGGGAAGCAAAGCCTATCATGGAAATCAAATAATATATATATATATATATATATAGAGAGAGAGAGGACAGTGTATATATATATATATATATATATGCATATATATATGCATATTGTCCTATGTGTGTGTGTGTGTGTGTGTGTGTAAGTGTACACACACACACACATACAGGCCAGTGAGGAAATCAGCCAAATTGGAGCAAAAAATGATTCTAGACTGATCTATTCAAGGACAAAGAAGAACTCAGTATCTTTAACATTTTATTTTGCTTCATAGTGTTCAAGAGATCTGAGTTTACTTTTACACTTTCACCCATCTTACACAGTTTGAATATTTGTTCTAGCATTCCCCCATGTAGCTTTTTAGAGCTCAAGAAATATATATTTATAGAGTACGTCTACTTACTCAGTTTGTATGTGGAAACTTTTTCCATTAAAATTAGCTCAAGGACTTTATTTAGCTTACCACCACAGTCAAGAATATATTTGTTATATCCCTGGAGTTTTCATATTATGATTTCTTTATGAAAAGAATTGTCATTTGCTTGAAGATTCTCTTTCAAAGATCTTTTTTTATGTGGAGCATAGAAACTTGTTTCCTGAAATATTATTCCTCTCATTTAGGAAACTTCATTGAAAACTATTTGTCTCCTATCCACAGAGGTGAATAAATTCAAGAAAAATACAAATGTAAAGAAGATACAGGTCTTCCAAGGATGATAGTTGATCATTCTCTCCTGAGAACTGTGGATGTCAATTAGGGTCTGTATCAGAATCTCATATAAAAATACATATCTCTCTTCCTTCTCTTTCCATTTTCCTTCTGAGAACTCACAACAGAGGGGAGTGGCAGTGTCTATTTTGAAACTGCCTCTAAGGTAATTCTAATTCACTCTCTGGAAAAGAACTGACTTAGATTGCTGGGTCTTGATTTCGTTTTCCACAGATCAGATTTTTTTTTTTTTTTTGATTGGGGGGAATATAGTGTTGACCTTTAATTTTGATCAGGAAGGACTTTGGAATGAAAAAATAAACGACCTTATGTTATCAACATCTCTTCCAATTAAAGGACACTTAATACAAAAATGTTAATAGACACACTCCCCAAATAAGGAATAATCCTTTAAATAAAAAATACACATAATGCAAAAACTTACCACTTTGTCCTCACTTTGTAGGGGAGTACTGAAAACATCATTATGGACTAGTGCTTTTTCTAACACCTGAGAGCTATTGCCCTAGATAAGTTACAGCTTCCAGGAAAGAAAGTTAACATCACCTTTACTTTCTTTACCCTTTATTTTAATTCGTCATTTAAAAGCTTTGCTTTCTGTGTATATCATAGTAGTCTATTTTGGTTCAATTAAGCTTTTCCTTTCCTGTTTTTCTCTGTTCTGCTCCAGGGAACCATCCTCAGTGCTAAGAATTCATGGCATTAGATCAGATGGTCCTTTTTCTGTCCTTCATCCAGTGGCAGATTTAAAACCCTTTGATGATTTAGCTCTATAATATTTAAAGTTCTATTTCAAATCCTTCAAACTTAGGGTTTTAGGAAATAGCTAGCTGTGTGGGAAGGCAAGAGAAGAGTCTATTAAAATCTACAATCCTCTTAGTGACCCATTCACTGAGTCTCTCAACAAATCTGTTCAAGCTTTCCCCCTTCTGAAAACAAAAGACAAAGCAAATGGGAAATAAAAACTCTACCAAGACAAGCCTAAGAAAAACCAACTCAGATATGTCTTATTAAGAATGAATATTGTAAGTGCTACTTATTTTGTACACTATGTGTACCAGAATCTCAAGTTAAAGCTGAGTAGGGTTCAGCCTATTCAGGTAACTTTCTTTTAAAATACCTGAAAGGACTTTTATATTTAGAATTCTGTAAATATGGAAAACAACTAAGGCTACATTCCGTACTAAGAGCTATATACTGTTTACATACATAAGACAAACTTTTGTGGCTATACGAGATTTCTGAAATGAGTTTTCTTTTCTTCTTCACTCACTGCTTTCCACAAGCTTTGACCAGGTGTAGCCGAGGGGATGGCCCTGGTCCAGTCTTCACCTCCCACACATGACATTGTTTTCATTCATCTAGGTTAGTCAGACGCCTTCCACTCAGTTTTAGTTTTTTGTTTATGTACTTGATCAAAGACTAGTTATTAGATAGACTCTTAAAAGCTAGTTTCAATGGGAAGCTTTGCCTCCTTTCAACCTTTTTGTTTATTGGTAGCTGGACCTGTATTATCCCCTAGCTGTCTGCTTCTCTAAGCTGAACATTTTAAGTGTCTCTTCTTTGGGGATCAATGTCCTTCTCAACACTAAAGCAGTGGTTTGTGAGGAAGGAGGATTAAATCCTTTTTGTCAAGAAGAATGACTTTCTATTTGAATGAAAGCTGGAAACACATTTACTTATTTCTGTGGGGCCATGATTACATCGACGAAGGACCATTAAATGACTCTTCTCTAACCCATCCAGGCCCCCTGAGTCGTCGTAATTATGATAAGTGTATTAACAAGAAACATTTCTATAGTGCTTTCCATATGCCAGGCATTATTCTAATGTTTTGTTTTTATTAATTAATTTAATATTTAAATAACCCGAATTAAGTACTATTATGCCCACATAACAAAAGAGGACTGAGGCACAGAGGGTTAGCCCATAGTCACCCAGATGGTGGTAGAGCTGGTATTATGAACATAGGCAGTCTTGCTCTAGAATCTCATTCTGCAACCACTAGTCTTTATTGTGGGAAGGCAAACGTTGCTTTTCAGTCATCATATATCCAAAAATTATGCTTGTTAAATATTTTTGCAGTCAATGAAATTAGGGTCAAGAGATAATATAAAAGGGTAATAATGAGCTTGCAAGATCTCTGGGTACCTTAGGGAAGCAGAGGGGAGATAACACAGATGTGAAATCAGGATTTAAATATTGGATGTCACTTACTAGCTGAGGCTGTGGGCAAGTTTCTTAACTTCAATCCTTTGTTTTCTCATATTTATACAAAATAATACCCATTTCTTTTATTTATTTATTTTTTTAAAAGATTTTATTTATGTATTTGACAGAGAGAGAGAGACACAGTGAGAGAGGGAACATAAGCCAGGGGAGAGGGAGAAGGAGAGGGAAAAGCAGGTTTCCCAACAAACAGAGAGCCTGATGCAGGGCTTGATCCCAGGACCCTGGGATCATAACCTGAGCCTCTGGCCGGTGCTTAAGGACTGAGCCACCCAGGTGCACCCGCCCCCAACCCTTTCTTGAGGTTTTATGAGCTGGAGTACAAAGCAAGCACAGCAGTCAAATAACTGAATTAATAGAGAATTTGAGCTCATATGCTGTCCTTTCTCACATGTGTTTATTTCACCAGTATATATATCACCTTTACTATTCTGTGCTTTTAGGTGTTTCCTGTAATTGGTCGAGGCCTCACGTAACAACTCCATGAGAAATTATCATTATTGTGAAGCCTATTTTATAGAGGCACAGAGTGGTTAAATATTTTGCCCAGGGTCACACAGAGGTGGGATTAACAGAGCTGGGATTCAAATTCAAGCATGAAAATATCAGTCTGTTTTTAACTGCTATGCCATGCCACATAATACGAGTTAAACCATGGAATGAGGCTGTTTGGTATTCTAGCATTCATGCCTTTGCATAAAGAGGAGGGCAGGGACTGCAACCTAAATTGCTTCAGAAAGATTTTTGAGCACAAACTTGAGTGGTATAGTGGGACCTAGAAGTGCTCTTTTATCAAGCTACAGATTTTTGTTTCATAGTCAAGTGACCATAACTGTAGAACCTAAAGATAACAGAGACTTGATCAAGTAGGAATTGGGGACTTTTCTGGAAAATCCAGGACCTAGGCTCACTATGATTATACTATGCTGCGAATGATGTAATAATCATTCCCATATCATATCACTGCAAAATAACAGATATGCTAAGCTGGTATTGCACTGTATTCCTAGGTAGAGAGAGAGAGAGAGAGAGAGAGAGAGACAGTGAATAAGACTGAAATGGGATTTTCTGCTTGGTTTGTTAATGAAATATCCCGAAAGCACTTTCCACAATAATAACAAAATGCTTCTGTTCTGGTAACATAGACAAATTCCAGCTGAGTGATTACATTCCACCTAATTAAAAATTCTTCCTCTAATTTCAGATTCTCCATGTTTATGATGCTCTTTACCTTCTGTCCTAAATTGTTGTTTACTATGTTTTCCTGCTGCTAAATTCCTTATTGCGTTTCTCCCTGGAGGTAGTTGTATACTGATAATGGTTAAAATAATTCTATATGTAAAATAAGCACAGAATATGTAAATATTTATATTTTAACACTGGAATAAATCTAAATTAAAATGTATAAATATATTGTTTTCAGAACTCCTCCCCGATACCTCATACAATCAAGGCTCCCTTTGAATGTGGAGTTAAAGATTGGACACATAGTTGTAATTATTTATTAATCATACATTTAATATTCCCCAAGCTGCCATAAAATGTCTGAGGAGACGTGCTGCTAAGAATAACTTGCTCGGCATTGCAGTACAATGCAGACAATTTTCCACAGGGAAAGAGAAAAAGAAACATATCTTTTCACCTATTGCCAAGCAAAATTGCTAACGATTTTGCCCATTTGAGCTGAGAAGTAATTAGTGGTATGGGATAGAGGCCAAGCAAATCAAGAACTTGAAAATGTGTTCCTACTTATGTACTGATATGCCCATTTTGGATTTAGCTGTATTTCTGTACATTTTATGAATTTTCTTTACTTCTGTCACAGTGTTAATATTGATAACTTGCCTTTCCAAAATAGCAATTTAAAATTAATGGCCATAGTTTCTAAAGACACAAATTGCAATTGTATGAATAATAATAATAACAAACTAAGCCAATTAGGTACACATGTTAATTTGGGGGTCTGACAGTTTAATCTGATTTTTCTTTTTTCCATAGTAACTAAACCGTGAGCAGTATGGAGGCTCATACCAGCCTAAGAATATCATCATGCCTACAGCCAGGGACAGTAGCTTAATGGGCTAATCCCTGGCATCAGAACCTTAGCAATGTTTTAAGGCTCTAAGTGGCTTCAAGGTCATCTGATTCACTTTCCTGACGTGATATACAAGCATTCAAATAATGGCCTAATCCAATCTTTCAAACCTCCAAGACAGACTAATGTGTCTTGCTAGGCAATTTTTTCTGGGGTTCAACTACTCTGAAAGTGGAATAAATATATAATTGGAGGTATAATGCTATCCTCTGTTTCAGAAAGGGTGGAAAGTTAGCTAATGATTACTTTTGTACGTTTGTGTAATGTGTTAACTGGCATGGGTCATAGAGCATCATGGAATCTGAAAACCAGTGAAGTTACAGATCAACTATTCTAGACACTTGAAAGGAAGTCATCTGGCCTGAGGGAAGAGGGGCATGAACATGATGGAAAGAAGTGGTCATGATCTCATCAGTCTGTCATGCTTGTAGTTATTACCATTTTATAAGTGCAGGGTCTTGACCCTATTCGCTACTAATGGTGAGTCATTCTTGCAAAAAAAAAGTTTATACTTACAAAATACATTACACAAAACTTATGAGTGGTGTTCCAAGACAAATAAATGGCATTCCAAGAAACAATCAATTCTGAAAGTTATTAAATTGGCAGTTTTGACATGTGATTCTATGTAGTGCTGTTGGCTTGCTAGACTATCTGGATAATCTGGTACTTGAATACAATTCAATAATTTTCACTATCATTTCATAGTTTGAATGTTTGCTGTCAGCCGCAGTCATTTTCTTTTCTTTATTTTTTATTAACCTATAATGAATTATTTGTTTCAGAGGTACAGGTCTGTGGTTCATCAGTCTTACACAATTCACAGTGCTCACTATAGCACATACCTTCCCCAGTGTCCATCACTCAACCACTCCATCCCTCCCACCCTCCTTCACTCCAGCAACTCTCACTTTGTTTCCTGATACTAAGAGTCTCTTACGGTTTGTCTCCCACTCTGGTTTCATCCCATTTCATTTTTTTCCTCTCTTTCTCCATGATCCTTTGTCTTGTTTCTCAAATTCCATATATCAGAGAGATCATATGATAATTGTCTTTCTCTAACTGACTTATTTTGCTTAGTATAATACCTTCTAGTTCCATCCACGTTGTGGCAAATGGCAAGATTTCATTTTTTGATGGCTGCATAATATTCCATTGTAGATATGAAACACTTTTCTTATCCATTCATCTGCCAAATGGATATCGAGGCTCTTTCCATAGTTTGGCTGTTGTGGACATTGCTGCTATAAACATTGGGGTGCATGTGCCCCTTCGGTTCACTACATTTGTATCTTTGGAGTAAGTACCCAGTAGTGCAATTGCTGGGTCATAGGGTAGCTCTATTTTCAACTTTTTAAGGAACCTCCATTTTGTTTTTCAGAGTAGCTGCACCAGCTTGCATTCTCACCAACAGTGTAGGAGGGTTCCCCTTTCTCTGCATCCTTGCCAACATCGGTTGTTTCCTGACTTGTTAATTTTAGCCATTCTGACTATAGTGAGGTGGTATCTCATTGTGGTTTTGATTTGTATATCCCTGGTGCCAAGTGATGTTGAACACTTTTTCATGTGTTTGTTGGCCATTAGATGTCTTCTTTGCAGAAATGTCTGTTCATATCTTCTGCCCATTTCTTGATTGGATTATTTGTACTTTGGGTGTTGAGTTTGATAAGTTCTATACAGATTTTGGATACTAGCCCTTTACTGATATGTCATTTGCAAATATCTTCTCCCATTCTGTCAGTTGTCTTTTGGTTTTGTTGACTGTTTCCTTTGCTGTGCAAAAGCTTTTGATCTTGATGAAGTCCCAATAGTTCATTTTTGCTTTGCTTCCATTGCTTTTGGTGATGTGTCTAGGAAGAAGCTGCCATGACTGAGATCAAAGAGGTTGCTGCCTGTGTTCTCCTCAACGATTTTGATAGATTCCTGTCTCACATTTAGGTCCTTCATCCATTTTGAGTCTATTTTTATGGGTGGTGTAAGGAAATGGTCCGGTTTCATTCTTCTGCATGTGGCTGTCCAATTTTCCCAACACCATTTGTTGAAGAGACTTTCTTTTTTCCATTAGACATTCTTTCCTGTTTTGTTGAAGATTAGTTGACTGTAGAGTTGAGGGTACATTTCTGGGGTTTCTATTCTATTCCATTGATCTATGTGTCTGTTTTTGTGCCAGTACTATACTGTCTTGATGATGATAGCTTTGTAATATATCTTGAAGTCTGGAATTGTGATGCTGCCAGCTTTGGTTTTCTTTTTCAACATTCCTCTGACTATTCAAGGTCTTTTCTGGTTCCGTACAAATTTTAGGATTATTTGCTCCATTTCTTTGAAAAAAATGGATGGTATTTTGATAGGGATTGGAATAAATGTGTGGATTGCTCTAGGTACCACAGACATTTTCACAATATTTGTTCTTCCAGTTCATGAGTATGGAATGTTTTTCCATTTCTTTGTGTCTCCTCAATTTCTTTCATGAGTACTTTATAGTTTTCTGAGTACAGATTCTTTGCCCCTTTGGTTATGTTTATTCCTTGGTATCTTATGGTTTGGGGTACAACTGTAAATGGGATAGACTCCTTAATTTCTTTTTCTTCTGTCTTGCTGTTTTTGTATAGAAAAGCAACTGATCTCTGTTCACTGATTTTATATCCTGACTTTTTACTGAATTCATGTATGAGTTCTAGCAGTTTTACAGTGGAGTCTTTGGGTTTTCCACCTAAAGTACCATATCATCTGTAAAGCGGGAGAGTTTGACTTCTCCTTTGCCATTTCAGATGCATTTTATTTCTTTTTGTTGTCTGATTGCCGAGGCTAGGACTTCCAGTACTATGTTAAATAGCAGTAGTGATAGTGGACATCACTCCCGTATTCCTGACCTTAGGGGAAAAGGTCTCAGTTTTTCCCCATTGAAAATGATATTCACTGTGGATTTTTCATAGTTGGCTTTTATGATATTGAAGTACGTACCCTCTACCCCTATACTGTGAAGAGTTTTAATCAAGAAATTATGCTGTGCTTTGTCAAATGCTTTTTCTTTATCTATTGAGAGAATAATATGATTTTTGTCCTTTCTTTGATTAATATAGTGCATGACATTGATTGATTTGAGGATGTTGAACCAACCTTACAGCCCAGGAATAAATCCCACTTAGTCATGGTGAATAATCCTTTTAATGTACTGTTGAAATACTGTCCGTTTCAGGGAGGGGGGGGTGAAATAGTTAAAATACTTAACTAGTATTTTTGTGAGAATTTTTGTATTCATGGTCATTCTCTTATTTGATGGGGCCTTTGTCTAGTTTTGGGATCAAGGTAATGCTGGCCTCATAGAATGAGTTTGGAAGTTTTCCTTCTATTTCTATTTTTTGGAAGAATTTCAGGAGAATAGGTATTAATTATTCTTTAAATGTTAGGTAGAATTCCCCTGGAAGTCATCTGGCCCAGGGCTCTTGTTTATTGGGAGATATTTGATTACTGCTTCAATTTTCTTCCTGGTTATGGGTCTGTTTAGGTTTTATATTTCTTTCTGGTTCAGTTTTGGTAGTTTATATGTCTCTAGGAATGCATCCATTTTTTTCAGATTATCTAATTTGTTGGCATATAGTTGCTCATAATATGTTCTTATAATTGTTTATATTTCTTTGGTGTTGGGTGTGATCTCTCCTCTTTCATTTATGATTGTATTAATTTGGGTCCCTTCTCTTTTCTTTTTGGTAAGTCTGACCAGGGGTATATCAATCTTATTAAATTTTTGAAAAAAACCAACCCCTAGTTTTGTTGGACTGTTCTACTCTTCTTTTATTTTCTATTTCATTGATTTTTGTTCTGATCTTTATTTTTTCTCTTCTCTTGGTAGGTTTAGGCTTTATTTGCTGTGTGTGTGTGTGTTTTTTTTTTCCCCCAGCTCCTTTAGGTGTAGGGTTAGGTTCTATATTTGAGAGCTTTCTTGTTTCTTTATTTTTTTCTTTTAAGATTTTATTTATTTATTTGACAGAGGGAGAGATCACAAGTAGGCAGAGAGGCAGGCAGAGAAAGTAGGGGGAAGTAATAGGTTCCCTGCTGAACAGAGAGCCTGATGCAGGGATTGATCCCAGGACCCTGAGATCATGACTTGAGGCAGAGGCTTAACACACTGAGCCATCCAGGTGCCCCAAGATTTCTTGTTTCTTGAGCAAGGCTTGTATTGCTATATACTTTCCTCTTAAGACCACCTTTTCTGCATCCCAATGATTTCCAGCAGTTGTGTTTTCATTTTCATTCATTTCCATGAATTTTTTTTAATTCATCTTTAATTTCCTGGTTGATTCATTCATTCTTTAATAGGATGCTTTTTAGCCTCCATGTATTTGAGTTCTTTCCAACTTTTCTCTTGTGATTGAGTTTGACTTTCAAAGCATTATGGTCCAAAACTATGCAGAGAATGATCCCAATCTTTGATACTGGCTGAGACCTGATTTGTGACTCAGGATATGATCTATTCAGGAGAATGTTCCATGTGCACTAGAGAAGAATGTGTATTCTGTTGCTTTGGGATGAAATGTTCTGAATATATCTGTGAAGGCCATCTGGTCCAGTGTTTTATTTAAAGCCCTTATATCCTTGTTGATCTTTGGCTTAGATGATCTGTCCATTTCAGTGAGGGGGGTGTTAAAGTCCTATACTGTTATTGCATTATGTTACTTTTAGGCTCTCTCTTTGTTTAGAGGACCTCTTTCAGTATGTCCTGTAAAAGTTTTGGTTGGGTGTTTCCTAATTCTTTTAGTTTTTGTTTATTCTCTATGATTTGGTCTTCTGTATCACTAATTCTCTCTTCTGCCTCATTTGTCCTAGAAGTTAGAACCTCCATTTTTTTTTTTTTTTTGGTAGAACCTCCATTTTTTATTGCATCTCATTAATAGCCTTTATGATTTTGACTTGGTTAGATATTTTTTTTCTTCAGAAAGGGATTCTCTAGTATCTTCTACATTTTTTTTCAAGCCCAGACAGTATCTTTATAATCATCAGTCTGAGCTCTAGTTCCAACATCTTACTAATGTCCACGTTGATTAGCTCCCTGGTAGTTGGTACTGCCTCTTGTTCTTTATTTTTGAGATGAGTCTTTCCATTTTGTCATTTTGTCTGTAGAATATTTGAAAAAAAAAGAACAAAATGCTACATGGGTAAGAACAACCCCCCCCAATATACAATAAACAAATCAGAAGAGACCCAAAATTGGGAGTAGAGGGGGAAGAGGAAAAAAAAAAGAATAATATGATCAGGCTGGTGAATAGAACAGAACCACACACTAGATTTGGGGAATATTTTGGTCTTTTAGAGGAAACTGCCTCCCCAAAATTTTAAGGAAAGAAAAACTTACATATATACAAAAATAAGGGTAAATACAATGAAGGGGTGGAATATGACTGTAAAAATGAAAATTAAAAAGGATTTTTAAAAAGGAATTGAAAAGAAATTGGTTGAAAAAAGAAAAGAAAAAATTTAAAAAAAAAAGGAGAGAATATTTTCATGGAGGTGACTAGAACAAAGCCATATACTAGATTTAGGGTGTCTTTTGGTTTGTTAGAAGAATGTGTATCCCAAGATTTTAAAGAAAGAAAAACTTACATATATACAAACAATATTGTTAAATACAATGAAGGGATAGAATATGACTGTAAAAATAAACATGGAACAAGATTTTTAAAAAGGAATGATAAGAAGGTTGAAAACAGAATGAAGAAATATTAAAAAAAATACTAAAAAAATTAACTTTGAAAGACTGAAGAATCATGGGGGAAAGAAAGCATGGATTCTATGTGATGTATTCCTGTAGTGCTGGAGTTTTGCAATTATTGATCAGTAAAATTGGTCTTGGCTGGATGTTCTTGTTGATCTTTTGGGGGAGGGGCCTGTTACAATGATTCTCAAGTTTTTGCCCAAGGCAGAATCGTAGCACCCTTGCCAGGGGCCAGGCTAAGTAATCTGCTTGGGTTTGCTTTCTATAACTTTTGTTCCCTGAATGCTTTCTGTTCAGCTTTGGAGGACAGGAATGAAGATGGTGGCCTCCCAATATCTGGCACTGGGGTTGAGAACTTGGGGCCACCCTCTTCAGTAAACCTTGGAGAAAAGCAGTCAATCACACCTATCTCCCTGGTCTTTGGCCACACTCTGTGTTCACCTGTCCTATGACCAAGTGTTTCCATCTCTAGTGCATGGCCCCATTTAGAGTCTCTGAACCCAGCAGATTCCTGCAGTGTGCTCTGGTACCACTCCTCCCAGAGGAGGAAGGTGAGTCTCCCAGATCTGCTACTTATTGTGTCCCTGCTCAAAGAGTAGTGGCACAATTGTGCCCCAGATCACAGTATATGGCAACCCCGAGCTGAGAGCCTACTCCTCAGCTCCTTCTTTGTAGCTGGTTTCCCCACTCTAATACTGGGAGCTCTGCTGCATTCAGGTACCCTCAGTCTTTCTGTAACCTGAAAGTCCTTCCTGAGACCACACTGTCACAGGGAGTGTTCCATCTCCCTCCCCCTGCTTAGCCTCTGAAACAAAGTACCTCAGCAGAGCAGACTTCTAAAATTTATGATTTTGTGCTCCACTGCTTTATCACTAGCTTGTAGATGGCTGATGGAGGCTTCCTCCCCTCGACAGTCTATCTTCTTGTATATTACCTCAGATTCACTTCTTTGCATGTCCTACCTTCCAGAAAGTGGTTGGTTTTTAATTTTTTATAGAGTTGCTGCTATTCTTTTCTTCAGTCTCCTGTTGAGTTTGTAGGTGTTCAGAATGGTTTGATAACTATCTAGTTGAATTCCTGGGACCTGATGATATCTTGGTTTCCTACTCCTCCACCATCTTGGAATCCATCTCCCCCAGTTCTTTTACTTTAAAGGAGGGATGTGAAGAGAAAAAAAAATGTGAAACGTTGTGTGGAATACTCTAAATGAAATCAGAAATTGATTTAAACTCTGAATTAGCAAAACAATATTAACTTCAATGGCAAAACCAAAATCGGAGCAAGGAGAAAAGACATTCTCACCTCTAAAAAAAGGAAATGAGCTTATATGAAACAACATATACTGTAATGCCTAACTTGAAGATACTTTTGGAACCGCTCTTATAAATACAATCAAGAAAAATGAGAAATGAAAGGTGTTCTATGTCTGGAATATTTTTTATAAAACAAAGGTCAATGTTATTAAGGAATTGCTGCTTTGTGTATTTTGAAATTTCATTTTAAGACTAATAGCTGAAAGGAGGAGGATAACATCATCAAGATCGTGATTTAGATTGTTCCTGGTTACTGACTTCAGTCCCCCTAATACAAAGACCAACTGCCACTATGCATAGGCAGGATACCACGGTGAAACTGGAGTCCAGGAAGGAGGCTGTAGCACTCCCCTGGACCACAGGGACTGATCAGAACTGCATTTGAAAGGTTAGAGAAGTGGTTTCACTTTAATAATATCAACCCTCTCTGGGAGGGAAGGCACAGTGCCTTACCAGGAGAGCCTCCCTGGCCCTCCAGTTTCTCCAATGGGAAAAAGAGGACCCAAGGGGGACATCCAATTTCCCCAGCATCATGAGATGCTTCCCAGGTGGCTGACTTGGGTCATCCCTCAAAGAGATCATGAGATCATGGGGAGAATCTGTGGAGTTCAAGTACTGAGGTTAAGATAGAGACAGATAAGGGTGGTAGGGGCTTAAAGCAACCAGCATTTACATTTTGACAGACTTCGTTCCTGCTTGCAGTGGCATCTGAGCAGAGAACTTGGCTGGCCACTTTGTAGATTAACCAACTCAAAACAGTGACCCTGTCAGGCCTAGAAGCTTGGTTGGCAGTTCAGCTTGATTTTGTTTGCCAGCCACAGGGCTGCATTAGCTGTGAAGCACATATTCTGGCCTTGCCTGAGCAGGGGAGGACATATACAGTTCTACTGCTGAGCACAGCATCCAGACCCACTGCTTCAGGAATAGTGGCCACAACACCCTAAAGCTGCAGAAGGTATGTTATGGCTCTGCCTGGCAGGGATCCAAGCCAGCAGCCCTGCCCAGCTGTTGAGTATAGCCTCTTGCTTCACATAACCAGGGAGGCTTAAGCTTCCTGATAAGCTTTAGAGTCCAGCCTATGGTAACCACCCAGCTGCAAGCTTAGCCTATAACCCCACTCAGTAGTAAAGGAGAGGATATGGCCTTAATGGATGGCCAAATAGCCTATGTCCTCACCCAAGCAGGAAGCTCACCCGATGACCTTACTGAATCACAGACCATAGCTCGTAGCCTTACCTGACTGAGAAGTAAAGACAGTGACCCTACCCAGCTGCAGAGCATGGTCACCAATTTCACCCAACCATGGGCTATAGTTAGAGGCACCACCTGACCAGAGAGCCCAGCCAGGAACCTCTCCCAACAGTGGAGCTGAATTCTGAAGCCCAGCCTGTAGTGCTGCGCAACTCTGGTTGGGCAGATAATTAGGGCAGTCTGCTGCCCTAATTGCAGAGCACAGACTGAGCTCCTATCTGACCATGAAGTCCAGCCTCAGCCCTGCCTAAATGGTGAGTCCAACTGGTAAGAACATCCAGGTTGGGAGGACAGCCTGAGCCCTACCTGAAAAGGAAGGATTGCAGAGCATAGCCTCAAATCCTATATCATTGCAAAATTTTCAAAATTTCACCAGTGGCAATGCCCAATGGAGAGTATAGCCTGCAACTCTACCCAACCAGAGGTGACTGCAGAGCCCAGAGAATGCACTATCTAAACATGGAAAACAACCAGCAGCCTCGCCCAACTAGGTGGTGCACATAGCAGCACTACTTGAACAGAGTCCAGTGAGAAGTCCAGCTCAACCAGTGACAAACTCCACCCCATCAAGAGCAGGAGGTTCTGGCCTCACCTAACTAGAGAACCCAGTGGCAAAGTCCATCTGCTCACAGATGTTACCAACTGACCAAGTACCCTAAGCTGAGCTGGGTGGTGAAGGTCTTTCCATGATGAAACAAAACATGCAGAATCTGAACAAAGAGACTGTTTATTCAAATTCAGATGGCAATACAAAGTGGTAAGGATCACAAGGAATCAGACAAATATGACACTATCAATGGAAACTAATACAGGTCCCATAATTGACCTAAAATGTGATAATTGAACTAACAAAATCTTTAGAATAATCCTCTTATGGAAATTCAGTGAACTACAAGAATATACAGACAACTAAATGAAATTGGGTTAAAGGATTCATGAACAAAATGAAAAGTTTAACAAAGAAAAAAAAATCATCAGGCAAACTAAGTTGAAATACCAAAGCTGAAGAATACACTGACTAAACTGAAAAATTCAGAAGAAAACTTCAATAGTGGATTTCAAAAAAGCAGAAGAAAAATCAATCCAATTTCTATTGAAAATTATGCAATTAAGGGTCAAAAGGGAAAAAAAAGGAATGAAACATTGTAAAGAGAGCCTATAGAATTTATGGGACATCAGCAAAATAAAATGAATTTATGCATAATAGAATCCTGGAAGGAGAAGGAGAAAGGGGAAATGAATCTATTTCATTATTGAAAATTAAGTTTTCTATGGAAAAACTCTGAGACTTAGGAAGAGAAATGCACATCCAGATTCATGAGGCTCACGTCATCCCCAAAAGTTTCAATCCTAAAAGGGCTAAACTGAGGCACATTATAATTAAATTGTCAAAAGTCAAATAAAAAGAGAAAAATTGAAAGCAGTAGTAGAAAAACAGCTGATCACATACATGGGCCCACCCAATCTATCATCAGCAGACACTTTATAGGCCTGGGAGGGTGAGATGATTTATTCAAAATATTGTAAGAAAAAAAATCCTATCAACCAGGAATGCTATATCCAGCAAAGTTGTCCTTCAGAAATGAAAGAAAGAAGAGTACTTTCCCAGACAAATAAAACTGAGGGAGTTTGTTACCATCAGACTTGCCAAATAAGAAATATTGAACAGTGTTTTACTAGTTAAATTGAAGTGATGCTAATTAACATTGGAAAAACATTAATGTATAAACCTTACCAGTAAAGGTAAATATATAGTTAAATCAGATTCTCTAACATGCTAATGGTGGTGTGTAAATCACATACAACTAGTTTAAAAGTTAAAAAAAAAGTAGAAATAACTATAACTGCAATAATTTATTATTGTATGCACAATATACAAAAAATATAAATTATAGCCACAATAGCCTACAATGTGATGGGAGGGAATGAAGTAAATGTATATAATTTCTGTATGCTACAGAAGTTAAATTGTTATGAAGATAAAAATGGGATGTTATGACTATAGGATATATAGGATATATGATATATATGATATATAGGATATATGGTAACCACAAAAGAAAAACCTGTAGTAGATACACAAAAGTTAGGACAAGACAGTCAAGTCAAAGCATAACAAGACAAAAAGTTCTCATTTCACAAAGGAAAAGAGCAAGAAAGGAAGAAACTGGTAAAGGATCTACAAAGCAGTTTAAAACAACACAATGGCAATAGTAAATTGTTATCCACCCATAATTACTTTAAATATAAACAGATTAAATCTCTAATTAAAAGACAATGAATGGAAGAATGGAGGAAAAAACAAACTCTAAGGATATACTGCCTATAAATAATTCACTTTAGCTTTAAGGATGCACACAGGCTTAGAGCAAAAGAGGTGGAGAAAATAGTTTAAAGTCAATAGTAACCAAAAGAAAGCAGGGTTAATAAATACTTGTATCAGACAAAATAGATTTTAAGCTTGAAATGTCACAAATGACAAAGAATTTCACTGTATAATGAAAAAGAGATCAATTCTTCAAGAAGATATAATAATTATAAATATTTATGCTCCTAATATCAGAGTACCTAAACATATAAAGCAAATGCTAACATAGCTAAAAGGAGAAATAAACATTAATACAATAATAGTTGGTGACCTTAATAACACACTGTCAACAAGGATGGATCATGCAGACAGAGAATTGATAAGAAAAAAATTGATAAGAAAAAAATGGATTTGAACAATGCTGTAGACCCAATAGACCTTACAGACATTTGTAGAACATTCCATCCAACAGCGGCAGATTACAATGCTTTCAAGGAGAGTTGGAATATTTTTTAGGATAGATCATGTGTTAGGACACACACACACACCCTAAAAACCCAATACATTCAATAAGATAGAGATTATACCAAGTATATTTTTTGAACATAATGGTTTGAAAATGGAAAACAGGGAGAAAGATGGAATATTCCTGATTAGGTGGAAATTAAAAAACATACCCTGAATAACCAGTAGATCAAAGAAGAAATGAAAAAAGCAACAAAAATTAACTGAAGGCAAATGAACATGGAAACATAACATACGAAAACAAAAGCAATAGGCAAAAAGAATTCTAAGAGGAAAGTATAGCTATAAATGTATATATTTAAAAAAGAAAGGGAAAAGTGTCAAGTAAACAATTTAACATTACACCTCAAGGGGCTAGAAGAAAAATAATCTAAGCACAATTTTAACAGAAGGAAGGAAATAATGAGCAGAGCAGAAATAAATAAAGAGGGGCACCTGGGTGGCTCAGTGGGTTAAAGCCTCTGCCTTCAGCTCAGGTCATGATCCCAGGGTCCTGGGATCGAGCCCCACATCGGGCTCTCTGCTCAGCAGGGAACCTGCTTCCTCCTCTCTCTCTGCCTGCCTCTCTGCCTACTTGTGATTTCTCTCTCTCTGTCAAATAAATAAAATCTTAAAAAAAAAAAAGAAATAAATAAAGAAAATAGGAAAACAATAGAAAATAATAACAAAAGCAAAGGTTGATTCTTTGAAAAGATAAACAAAATTAACAATCCTTTAGCTAGACTACCCAACAAAAAAGAGAGAGGATTCAGATATATGATTATAAATGAAAGAGGAGGCATTACAACTGATACCACATAAATACAAAGGATCACTAGAGACTAATATGAGAAATTCTACACCACAAATTGGACAGCCTAGAATAAACGGATAAATTTCTAGAAACATACAATGTACCTGGACTACATTATGAAAAAAATAATACATCTGAACAAACTAATAGTGAGTAAGGAGATAGGTACTATATGGTGACTACATTTAATAATCATATATTATATACCTGCAAGTTGCTAGAATAGTAAATTTTTAAAGTTCTTACCAAAAGTATAACCGAGATGTAACCTTATTGTAGTAATTATTTCACATTTATGCATATCAAATCATCTTGTACATCTTAAACTTACTCAATGTTATGTCAGTTATATCTAAATAAAGTTGGAAAAAATAATGTATTTAAATTTTAAATATTTCTGGTAGTATCTTCCAATTGCTAAATAATTTTTAAAATTAATATTATCTTAATTTAAGGTTCTCAAATGTCTACATGGTAGAGTTCATTTTTACATGTTATTGAATTATATAATCTTATCATAACATATTGCTTTATAATAATAATAAAAGCCATGTATTTATTATTATAGTTTCTTGACACAGAAAATTGAAAATTTTAGTATAATTCTATCACAGAAAAATGATTTACTTATAATAGTCTCTCATTATTATTTAAAGACAAAAATAACATTTTACAAAAAATACAGAATAATTTAAGGTTTTTGTGAGACATACCATGAATTATTATTTCTAGTTCCTGAATCCTGAAGATTAATATCACTTACATACTTGGATACCTTATTAGAGTGTGGCCTCTTCTTCCTATGATAATGTATTTTTTATTCACGGAATGGCCTGAACTTATAAATTTATACCTATTTTGGGGGGTAACTTTTTGACGGTAGAATATTCTGGCATCAACACACACACACACACACACACACACACACCTTCCCTGGAAGATGAAAGAACATGTATTGTGAAAAATTGAGCTCTGAATTTCCATTTCTCAATTAAGTTGGTGATGAAAATGTAATTTACACAAGTATTTGCTGACATTTTCCACCCAATGTGTGTGATATCATTGACAATAAGACCCTATATGAACCAGAAATACTAGTATTTACTTCAAATATTAGTATTAGTGATTATTGCTCTGCCTTGAAAAGGAATGGAATTTGGATACGTTCAATAACATGGACAAACTCTTAAGCATATTATCTAAGTGACATAAGCCAGATACAAAAGACAAATATTGTGTGATTCCACTTATATGAGTACTTAGAATAGGCAAATTCATAGTGATAAAGAGCAGAATAGAACGTATCAGGGGCCCACAGGTGGGAAAATGGGAGTTAGTGTTTAATGGGCACAGAATTCGTTTTTAGGGTGATGAAAAACTACTGGATAGTAGTTATGTTTGCAGAACATTTTGAATGTACTTAATGTCACTAAATCATACATCTAAAAGTCATTAAAGTGGTAAATTCTATGTTGCACACATTATGCCACAATAAAAATAACCTCCCAAATTAGTATTTGTTTACAAACACTGGGCCAAAATATGCTTTAATACATATAGCTGCAAAAGTTTCACTTATGTACATAATCACTTTGTGAAGCATGAGTTTTCATCTAGATCACATGATTTTTGTAAATTATTTCTGCTGTGGATATTGAAGATTTCCTGTGTACGTATGAAGTGTGCAGTGGTAACTGTTCACACATTGCTTTCACAGTAGAATTTCATTCACATTTAAACATACACATATTATCACCTCTATAGTAGAAGCAGCTCACATACATTTACGTCAGTCATCAAATTGCAAATTGAAAAATTAGTTACATTTTGGAAATGGTTTGATTTCCTCTAAATCCAATTCACAGAACTTAAGTAATTTGTTTTGGAAATTCATTATATTGAAAGTGAAATATTATTTTGAACATCTTTGTTAATTTATTTGTAAAGGTGAACACTGAAGATGTATTTGCTGTCATGGAGATAAGATGATTATAAATTTTGTGTAGCATAATGTATGGTAAAAAAATGGTTTCCTAGTGAATTAAGAAATTTATGGAGGAAGGGGCACCTGGGTGGCTCAGTGGGTTAAAGCCTCTGCCTTTGGCTCAGGTCATGGTCCCAGGGTCCTGGGATCCAGCCCTACATCGGGCTCTCTGCTCAGCAGGGAGCCTGCTTCCTCCTCTCTCTCTGCCTACTTGTGATCTCTGTCTGTCAATTAAATAAATAAAATCTTAAAAAAAAATAAAAAAGAAATTTATGGAGGAGACATGTACAGGAAATTTGTTATGGTACATTCATAATTTATAATTCAAATAAGCTATAGTATTCTGTTCTTTGAAATATAAAACTATAATGATCAAAATTTACAAATATTCTATACATACACAAAGAACTGAACTATGAAATTTTTTTGAAAGAGCTTGTATTGAACACACACATTATCATGGCAATATACATTTTCTCTTCTTATGACATGTCACAAACTCAATTTTAGATATGTTTGAGCTTCAATTGAATGATTTTGTAAATCATTCTAATTGTCCTAGGGTTATATTGTTTTTTTTTTTTTGTAGCCAAATTTCCTAATATTTCATGTTGTTAAAAAAATTAGAAATATTTAATCACTGTGTCAGAATGGAATTTCAACTTTTGAAACTTTGAAGGTAACTGCAATTACTGAAGACAAGAATGAAAACAGGAAGTCATAGAAATTTATTCTCATAAAGGAAACAATTGAGCAAATTAAATGATAAGAATGTAAATGTACACTAATTAGCTCTAAAATTCTACAATTATATTATAGAATATTTCATTTGGTAGAAAGAATCTTTTGATGAGCTTCTGGTTTTTATTTGTATACATTTATTTTCTGTATCACAATAAACAGAAATTGAGAGGATCAATGATATTAGAGAATCCAAATTTGGTGAAACATTCAAAAGAATAATAAAAAGTATCAACTTACTGACAAGTTACAACTGTAATTCTTTTTGTTGAACATTGCTATTTTGAATGGAGGCAAAAAATATTTAAGATGAATTATTTCCACTTAAATATGAAAAAATAAAATTGAGACTAGTTGGATTTAGCAGAATTTATGCTGAACAGACCATATTCCTCAGTGCTGTATATAGAATATTTTCTCAAATGCTATGTTCTATATAGAACAGTCAATTAGAGGTATCAAGAATTTAAAATATATTGGGCAGAAACCATAATTTTGAGGATGATTCTAGATGATATTATGAAAAAAAATTTCACTTGGCTTTAAGTACACAAATATATGTTATTTAGCTTTTTAAGAAATAAGTTCATTTTATAACTATTTTTCTACAGAACTATGTTTTAGGCCTATAAGCATAAATGAAACCAATTTTAGTGAATATTTCATAAGTCATGACTTCAGTTATTTTGATGTCTTTTTCATTCTCAAAAGTATGCCAGTTTGAGCAAAAGATTGATTTGGACAAAATGATTAAGCACGTAATAATAATATAATTGCTATTTTAGTTAAACAGAAATGAAACCTGGGGAGGTTAAGTAATCCTCTGAAAGTCACACAGTTAACAAGTGCCAAAGTGATATTGAAAAACAATTTTTAAAAATGTAATTCCAGCTATCACCTAATGGGCATCTCCTATGGGCTGAGGAGTATATCTGGTGTATGACATGCACTCTATTTCTCAAGAGAAGCCACAAAATAGCTTATAATTATTTTTATTCTTGCTTTACAGACAAGGAAATTGAGGCTTTTTGAAATAAGATAATATGCCCAAGATCAACATCTGGTAAGTGAAAAATTGGATTTCTTTCTTCTTTCTGACCTCATATCTCTTACCCATTTCTTTTTTTTTCTTCCCCTTGATATATATTTATCAAGATATAATTTTTCCTTCCCCTTGATATATATTTATCAGGATATAATTGACATATAATATTGTGGAATTTTAAGTTGCATGATGTGATGATTTGATATATGTACATAATGCAAAATGTTTACCACCATGAAGTTAGTTGACACATTCTGTACCTCACATAATTGCCATCTTGTTGTTATTCACACCCATTCTTTTTTTTTTATTAAATTGATTTATTTATTTTCAGAAAAACAGTATTCATTATTTTTTCACCACACCCAGTGCTCCATGCAATCCGTGCCCTCTATAATACCCACCACCCGGTACCCCAAGCTCCCATCCCCCTGCCACTTCAAACCCCTCAGATTGTTTTTCAGAGTCCATAGTCTCTCGTGATTCACCTCCCCTTCTAATTTACTCCAACTCCCTTCTCCTCTCTAACTCCCCATGTCCTCCATGCTATTTGTTATGCTCCACAAATAAGTGAAACCATAGGATACTTGACTCTCTCTGCTTGACTTATTTCACTCAGCATAATCTCTTCCAGTCCCGTCCATGTTGCTACAAAAGTTGGGTGTTCATCCTTTCTGATGGAGGCATAATACTACATAGTGTATATGGACCACATCTTCCTTATCCATTCATCCATTGAAGGGCATCTTGGCTCTTTCCATAGTTTGGCGACTGTGGCCATTGCTGCTATAGACATTGGGGTACAGATGGCCCTTCTTTTCACTCCATCTGTATCTTTGGGGTAAATACCCAGGAGTGCAATTGCAGGGTCATAGGGAAGCTCTATTTTTAATTTCTTGAGGAATCTCCACACTGTTCTCCAAAGAGGCTGCACCAACTTGCATTCCCACCAACAGTGTAAGAGGGTTCCGCTTTCTCCACATCCTCTCCAACACATGTTGTTTTCTGTTTTGTTAATTTTGGCCGTTCTAACTGGTGTAAGGTGATATCTCAATGTGGTTTTAATTTGAATCTCCCTGAGGACTAGTGATGGTGAACATTTTTTCATGTGTCTGATAGCCATTTGTATGTCTTGATTGGAGAAGTGTCTGTTCATAACTTCTGCCCATTTTTTGATATGTTTGCCTGTTTCGTGTGTGTTGAGTTTGAGGAGTTCATTATAGATCCTGGATATCAACCTTTTTTCTGTACTGTCATTTGCAAATAACTTCTCCCATTCCATGGTTTGCCTCTTTGTTTTTTTGACTGTTTCCTTTGCTGTGCAGAAGCTTTTGATTTTGATGAAGTCCCAAAAGTTTATTTTCGCTTTTGTTTCCTTTGCCTTTGGAGACATATCTTGAAAGAAGTTGCTGTGGCTGATATAGAAGAGATTACTGCCTATGTTCTCCTCTAGGAGTCTGATGGATTCCTGTCTCATGTTGAGGTCTTTTATCCATTGAGTTTATCTTTGTGTACAGTGTAAGAGAATGGTCGAGTTTCATTCTTCTACATATAGCTGCCCAGTTTTCCAAGCACCATTTATTGAAGAGACTGTCTTTTTTGCACTGTATATTTTTTCCTGTTTTGTCAAAGATTATTTGACCTTAGAGTTGAGGGTCCATATCTGGGCTCTCTACTCTGTTCCACTGATCTAAGTGTCTGTTTTTATGCCAGTACCATGCTGTCTTGGTGATGACAGCTTTGTAGTAAAGCTTGAAATCAGGTAACGTGATGCCCCCCATTTTATTTTTGTTTTTCAACATTTCATTAGCAATTCAGGGTCTCTTCTGATTCCATACAAATTTTTGGATTATTTGCTCCAGCTCTTTGAAGAATACCGGTGCAATTTTGATCGGAATGGCATTAAAAGTATAGATTGCTCTAGGCAGTATAGACATTTTAACAATGTTTATTCTTCCGATCCAAGAGCATGGAATGGTCTTCCATCTTTTTGTGTATTCTTCAATTTCTTTCATGAGTGTTCTGTAGTTCCTCAAGTACAGATCCATTCTTAATGGAAGTTTTAAAAAATTCTTAGGAAAACCTGAGATATGCAGAAAAAGAACCATAATTATTACCCTAAAAATAAAGGAAACAAGATTACCTAATCAGAAAGGACAAAGGCTGGTGAACATGGTAGAGCCTCCCCTGGTACCTGTGGCTTCACTTCCTGTGGTTGCAGTCACTCACAATCAATGGGGTCCTTAGGATGAATGGTCAGCAGTTCAGTAGTTGTCTAATGCTATGTCATGGTGCCTTCATCATTCACTTCTCTTCATCTCACCTTGTAGGCAATTTATCATCTCAGATCATCAGAAGAACAAGGGTAGGTATAATACAAAAATATTTTGAGAGATTAGACCACCTTCACACAGCTTTTTATTTACAGTACATTGTGATACTTGTTCTATTTTAATATCATTACCATTAATCTCTTACTCTGCTAATTAGGCACAGTAAGTTTAATTAAGTTAAACTTTATCATAGGTATGTCTATATAGGAAAAAGCAGAGCACATTGGGTTTGATAGTATCTGCAGTTTCAGGCATCCACTGAGGGTCTCAGAACGTATCCCCCCAGGATAAGAGGAGACTACTATATTGCCAGTATGTAAAGAAAATGGGTTCTAAGTAGATAAACCCGAGTTAACATTCCAGTTCTACAACCTACCAGCTGAGCAATCTTGAAGCTCATTTTCATGATCCATGAGCTTCAGTCTATAAACAAAATGGCAAAAATAATGTCTATCTTAAAGAGTGGTTTGACAATAAAATAGAGTTTAGAGAATATAGTAAAGTAGCACTTTAAAAAATCTAGAATAGTGCTTCTACCATTGCTAGTATTGAGTAAATGTTATCTATCACTATTATTGTTTATATTAACAATAAGGCAAAGCAGTAGTTCTTTGAGAAATGGCTTGATGTGAGTCTGCTTGCTAATGCTACAGCAACCTGCCTGAGTCACTATATGAATAGGACTTAGCTGCCTATATGTTTAAATTTAGAAAATAGCTGGCAAAATAAATTTGTGGGTTACTCGATGAATGGATAGGTATGTGGAAGACAGCATTTTTTTAAAAGATTTATTTATTTATTTGAGAGGGGGGAGATGGACCCAGGGAGAAGGGGCAGACCCCCCTCTGAGCATGGAGCCAAGCACGGGGTTTAATCCCAGGACTGAGTTCTTGACCTGAGTCAAAATCAAAAGTTGGCTGCTTAACCGACTGAGGCACCCAGGCACCCTGAAGACAGTTTTAATAGGCCAAATCAGTTACAATTTTTATCATATTCCTCTCCTAAAAATTAGGGGGGTTCCTCCCATAGCACGTTATCTGATTTTAATGAGTCCATGGAACCAGGAAATCAAGATGATGTAGTTTATCCCTAGATGGAATCATTTTAAACATTTCATTCTGTTGCCAAGGTTATTTATCATTGTCCTTGGTGGGAGGGGTGGGGGTGAATTTGGTAATAGAATTTTATTACTGGCATCAAAGTTAATGTTTCTTGTGATTGTCTTTCAAGGGACTAAATGACAAAGTTGTTTTTCTGCCCTAATACTCAGTTTAAAATTTATTTTTTTTAAAGATTTATTTCTTTATTTGAGATAGAGAGCTGCATGAGCAGTGGGGAGGGGCAGAGGGAGAGGGAAGGAATCTCAAGCAGATTCCCTGCTGAGCATGGAGCCTGACATGGGACTTGATCTCACAATCCTGAGTCCATGATCTGAGCTAAAATCAAGAGTCTGACACTTAACTGACCAAGCCACCCAGGCACCCCTAAAATTTATTCCTGAGGCAGTGTTATACAACTACGTTTCTTGATGCAGTTTAATACATGGTAGGGAACACTTGACATGACAAGATCTACCATCTTACAGAAATGTGAATTTTACTAATCTCATGGGTTTCTAAGCCTCAGTTGCATTATTTGCTAACAGAAATTATGTTTGGGATTCCAAATGCAATAATACAAAATAGAGACACTGTGAACTGGAGAACTTTCAAGGTAGTTATGCCATGCCACACCTTGTGTAAATTTGAATATTATATGAGACACAAATACTAAATGTTTTATATTTCTATTACACACAAGCAATATTATATGCACTATCATTACAAAGATTAAATGATTTAATCTGATTAACTAATAATAAGCTTTTATTCAATTGGTTCAGGAACTCATGTATATTGAACCACACAGTATTGTTACAGTGGTAAATAAAATAGAAAATGTCCCTGATTCATGGTGTTTATCATCTATTAGAAAAGTTGGACATAAACACTCACATAATTATATAATTAAATGTTGTGATAACTTCTATGAAGTAAATTAACTGGCTCCGAAAAGACAGAATTACAGCTGGGGAGTGGGAGCTAAGTTATATTGGAGAGGTGGTGGGTATAATATTTGAACTGAATATTAATAAATGAGTTGATATTAGCCAAGTGAAGACTGTAAATGGATGGGTGAGGAGAAGTGAAGGAGTTGTCTAAGCAGAGAAGATAATGTGTAAAACCTGAGGCAGGTGAAAGGTTGGTGTTCTCTAGGAACTTTTTCAGAATTTGTTCATTGAAGTCGCTGTGTGGAAATATAAGATGGAGTTTGAAGATCTGTACAGAGGCCAAGTCCTGCAGATCTTTGGGGACCATGTTAAAGAGACTGGATTTAAGTGAAATAGGAAGCAAAATCATTGAAAGGGGTAGTGGAGGGAACTTGTTCATATTGGAAAAGTTGGTTTTCAATGATCCTTAGGCATTTAAATGGTGAGTCAAGTAGTCAATTGGATATGAATCTGTCATTTTGGGGATTAGGATTGGCAGTATCAATTTGGGCATCATTAGCACAGATAATATTTTTAAAATCATGAGACTGAATGAGACCACTTAGATAGAGAGTCTAAGAAAAGAACCCAAGGAACTTAACATTGAGATGTTGAAGTAAAAGAGTTAACTAACTGTCAAAGGAGACTGAGAAAGAATTGCCAAAGTTGTAGGAGGAACTGTGGTGTCAAAGAGTCAATGAAGCCCATGGTTTTGAGAAATGGTGGCCCCTTGGGTCAATTCTTAGAAATCCATTAAGGAGGTCAGTGTCAACTTCACAAGAGTGAGTTAGATAGAGTATTGCAGGCGGATGACAGATTTGAGTGAGTTGAAAGGTGAACAGAAGGTTCAGAAATAAAGCCAAGACCAGAAGAATGTTTTTTAAAACATTTGGATACAAACAGAAAGAGAAATATAGAGCAGTAACTGTGAGAGTATGAGATGCTTAAAAAAACAAAAAACCAAAACCAAAACCAAAAACAAAAACCTAAACAACTTTTTTAAAGATCCAAAACAGTAGAAAACACTTATGTGTTAATGAAATAATCCAATTGGAGGGGTGGTTTAAGATGAAGGGGAGGGAAAGACCAACCAAAGAAGTAAATTCATTGAGAGGGCAAGAGATCCTAGGATTCAGAATTGAAGAACAAAGACTCTATTGGAAGAGGTTAATGATCATAAAAATGTGGTGATCCAAATTTATTCAGCTGTATAAGTCTCTTCATTGATGCCCAGCTTCAAAGATACAGCCTAGAGGCAGGTAATTGGGTTTATCCCATGTGGAGTTTTGCCAGAGCAGTTCATGAGACCGAGAGGGACCAACAATGGCAATTTACAAGGGAGTGCTTTTAGCTAGTTGAGCTTGGGACTTTTGATAATAGACTGATGCAGACTTTTGTATTTGTAGCAGTAAGCAGCATGTGGCCTAACTACTTTTGAGATGTGCCCTGCGATGTATATTCAGTGTGAAGTTAATACTTGTTTCTTTATTGCTACTTCTGAAATATGTCTGGGTATGAACATTTAAATAGCTAAAATGTAGTGCCAATTTTTCTCATTGGCATTCTTCTCTTCAGTAAAGTAAATAAGGTGTAAGAATAAGCATTTTATGGATCTCTATAAAACTATTTTCATTTTGAATTCTAAAAATGGGTCTTGTAAACATCTTTTAGAAATTTTATTCCAAGTTGGTCTTCATGCAAAGATTTCATTTACTGCTGAGACTGAGAGCATGGTGGCTGTTAAGAACAACCATAGGATCAGAGGTTAAGGGCAATCACTTTGAGGCAGCCTCTTTCACTTTGAACACACTTCTAAAAGCATTGCTTCCAGAAACTTCCTTGTCACTGGATCTCACAAAGGTTTAGTTAGCTTACTGGGTGAAAGACGTTATAAATTAATTTTAAGAAATTTAAAAATATGTAGCATAGACATTTTCACAATATTTATTCTTCCAATCCAGGAGCATGGAACATTTTTCCATTTCTTTGTGTCTTCCTCAATTTCTTTCATGAGTACTTTATAGTTTTCTGAGTATAGATTCTGTGTCTCTTTGGTTAGGTTTATTCCTAGGTATCTTATGGTTTTGGATGCAATTGTAAATGGGATTGACTCCTTAATTTCTCTTTCTTCTGTCTTGCTGTTGGTGTAGAGAAATGCAACTGATTTCTGTGCATTGATTTTATATCCTGACACTTTACTGAATTCCTGTATAAGTTCTAGCAGTTTTGGAGTGGAGTCTTTTGGGTTTTCCACATATAGTATCATATCATCTGCGAAGAGTGATAATTTGACTTCTTCTTTGCCGATTTGGATGCCTTTAATTTCCTTTTGTTGTCTGATTGCTGAGGCTAGGACCTCTAGTACTATGTTGAATAGCAGTGGTGATAATGGACATCCCTGCCGTGTTCCTGACCTTAGCGGAAAATGCAATTCCTATCAAAGTACCATCCATCTTTTTCAAAGAAATGGAACAAATAATGCTAAAATTTATATGGAACCAGAAAAGACCTCGAATAGCCAAAGGGATATTGAAAAAGAAAGCCAACGTTGGTGGCATCACAATTCTGGACTTCAAGCTCTATTACAAAGCTGTCATCATCAAGACAGCATGGTACTGGCACAAAAACAGACACATAGATCAGTGGAACAGAATAGAGAGCCCAGAAATAGACCCTCAACTCTATGGTCAACTAATCTTCGACAAAGCAGGAAAGAATGTCCAATGGAAAAAAGACAGCCTCTTCAATAAATGGTGCTGGGAAAATTGGACAGCCACATGCAGAAAAATGAAATTGGACCATTTCCTTACACCACACACAAAAATAGACTCAAAATGGATGAAGGACCTCAATGTGCGAAAGGAATCCATCAAAATCCTTGAGGAGAACACAGGCAGCAACCTCTTCGACCTCAGCCGCAGCAACATCTTCCTAGGAACAACGCAAAAGGCAAGGGAAGCAAGGGAAAAAATGAACTATTGGGATTTCATCAAGATCAAAAGCTTTTGCACAGCAAAGGAAACAGTTAACAAAATAAAAAGACAACTGACAGAATGGGAGAAGATATTCGCAAACGACATATCAGATAAAGGACTAGTGTCCAGAATCTATAAAGAACTTAGCAAACTCAACACCCAAAGAACAAATAATCCAATCAAGAAATGGGCAGAGGACATGAACAGACATTTCTGCAAAGAAGACATCCAGATGGCCAACAGACACATGAAAAAGTGCTCCATATCACTCGGCATCAGGGAAATACAAATCAAAACCACAATGAGATATCACCTCACACCAGTCAGAATGGCTAAAATCAACAAGTCAGGAAATGACAGATGCTGGCGAGGATGCGGAGAAAGGGGAACCCTCCTACACTGTTGGTGGGAATGCAAGCTGGTGCAGCCACTCTGGAAAACAGCATGGAGGTTCCTCAAAATGTTGAAAATAGAACTGCCCTATGACCCAGCAATTGCACTATTGGGTATTTACCCTAAAGATACAAATGTAGTGATCCAAAGGGACACATGCACCCGAATGTTTATAGCAGCAATGTCCACAATAGCCAAACTATGGAAAGAACCTAGATGTCCATCAACAGATGAATGGATCAAGAAGATGTGGTATATATACACAATGGAATACTATGCAGCCATCAAAAGAAATGAAATCTTGCCATTTGCAACAACATGGATGGAACTAGAGCGTATCATGCTTAGCGAAATAAGTCAAGCAGAGAAAGACAACTATCATATGATCTCCCTGATATGAGGAAGTGGTGATGCAACATGGGGGCTTAAGTGGGTAGGAGAAGAATCAATGAAACAAGATGGGATTGGGAGGGAGACAAACCATAAGTGACTCTTAATCTCACAAAACAAACTGAGGGTTGCTGGGGGGAGGGGGTTTGGGAGAAGGGGGTGGGATTATGGACATTGGGGAGGGTATGTGCTTTGGTGAGTGCTGTGAAGTGTGTAAACCTGGTGATTCACAGACCTGTACCCCTGGGGATAAAAATAAATGTTTATAAAAAAAAAAGAAATTTAAAAATATGAGTCTAAATAAGAATATAATTTACAGTGCACACATGGTTGTTATCATTTTTGGATAAGATTTCCCTGCTTACAATCTACTCTCTCAAGAAGTACATTCAATAGATGTTTTTAAAGATGTACTACCTAATTACCCTCCTATTCTCACATTCTTCCTGTGAGGCTCCTTCCTTTCTGTCTGTGAAAATCCATCCAGCAGATACCTCCTCTCCCATCTAAGCCCCGACTGTGAGCTCTGTCTCGGCCACAATTACCTCCTCATCCTTTGAGTTGATAGCGTTCAGTGGTGGCAGTAAGGACACATTTACAACAGACCAGGCCTCCTCATGCAACTAGCATTTCTAAATGTCAGTTTTTGAATGGTGTGATTTCGTGTTTTTATCCTTCTGCCCATTATAATGAAAATTTTAAAAGAAGTAATTTTCTGTGATTGCTCTAAGTAAGATTAAGATAATTCTTTTCCATAAATAAATAATCAAAAATTCATTAAAAATAAGCATGTTATAAGTGGAAATCAGCAAGCAGTTTAATATTTATTTATGCACATACATATGTTTCCATTTTAACTTCCTCCATTCTCTCCCTTCAGCACCACCGCACCAACCAGTGGCTTCGTTCACTTTTGGAAATGTGTAACAGCTATTCTTAAATTCTAGGAGAGGTACTTGATAATTATTGAATAAATAAGTAACACTGTATATTGTACCCATACATTATCTCATGTAATTCTCACAATACTCCCTGAGAAATTGGGATATTATCATCACACGAAGATAGGAAGAGTTTAGGGGATTGAGTAACCAGCCTAAAAGGACGGAGTGAGTAAGTAGTAAGGGCAGTAACTGAGCCCAGGACTGCACATTTGAATTTCTGTGTTCCTTTTATTATCTGCACTGCCCTTCCAAATGCTGTGTGGTAGGAGCTGGGACAAGTCATATGACTGGACTTGGATACAGTGGGAAGACCGTAGATGAGAGTTGTGGTATGTAGCACATGCTTTCTTTTTTCTTTTTTCTTTTTTTAATTAAATTTATTTATTTTCAGCATAACAGTATTCATTATTTTTGCACCACACCCAGTGCTCCATGCAATCTGTGCCCTCTATAATACCCACCACCTGGTACCCCAACCTCCCACCCCCCCCACCACTTCATTCCCCTCAGATTGTTTTTCAGAGTCCATGGTCTCTCATGGTTCACCTCCCCTTCCAATTTCCCCCAACTCCCTTCTCCTCTCCAACTCCCCATGTCCTCCATGATATTTGTTATGCTCCACAAGTAAGTGAAACCATATGATAATTGACTCTCTCTGCTTGACTTATTTCACTCAGCATAATTTTTTCCAGTCCCATCCATGTTGCTACAAAAGTTGGGTATTCATCCTTTCTGATGGAGGCATAATACTCCATAGTGTATATGGACCACATTTTCCTTATCCATTCGTCCGTTGAAGGGCATAAAGATTCCCTTCTTTTTTTTTTTTTTTTGAAAGAACTTTTTGGAGGAACAAGCCCATGATTTAAACTTTTGGGGATAGCCTTGCTTTGTCTGTCACTCATTTTATGGGATCTTATGAGGTTTTAAGAGCATAATATCTTTAATAACATATGAAGAAAGCATGCCATGATGAAAGGCAATTATGATATAGCAATTTAGCCCTACATTAATAACCCTCAACTGTAAATGTTACACCGTTTATAAGATTGCTTATTGCACCAGACAAAGTATTTATGCTTGTCATATAAACATGTGTGATGTACATAGGTAGTAAAACTGATAGTATTAATAAAAATCTTAATAGGCTTCATGATTAGAATAAAATGATATTTTGATCCAAATCCCTAATTAGAACAGTACATTTACCAACTGTTCTCTTGGGAAATGGAGCCAAGATTCATCATTTAAAGTAATACCTAATTAATCCTTTTTCGTAACAGATGTCAACCTTATTTTCAAATCTTTTGTAGACAGTGAGTCGCTGTATGAATCTTTTAATTGTGTATCTTGGGTTATTTATTTTTTTAACCCTGTAATATATGATTAAATAAAGAGATATAAGTAATCAGTTAACCTTTGGTTAGCTTTTGAATCTGTTTAGCTACTATAGTAGAGCTATGGAATGTTGAACACAACAAACATACTTATGATTCCACCAGAATCCATTTTAAATAAAATGTCATAGTAAATCTGTCAGTCACAGTATAGTGGAGAAACCCTGGGCTAGGAGCTAGGAGACCAGCATTCTATTGTGACCCAGCCATAGATTATTCCATGAACTCAAGCAATTTATCCCATGTTTTGGACTTCAGATATTGCAACTGTTTGATGAGGCCACTGGACTATGTAACCTTTAGGGTTCCTTCCAGGGCAAAAATTCATTACCTTTAAAAAACTATTCTGTTTTTATAATTCACATTCCATTTTAATTTACTTTGTACATATGTATATAGGTATACATATGAGAATATGTATATGTGTATATACACTTCCATACACACTTCTATCCTTATCTTTATTTATACTTAGTACTCTGTTCCATTCTGTAGTACCTTTTGAGGAAGGAGAGGAGCAAGATAATGACAGCTGATAAAGTTACTTATACTTTTATACCTATATTATCTATTATAGGTAAAAAGGGAGCCACTTATTCAGTGGAAGATTTCAGTGTATTCCTCTGGGAAGCATAATATTACATTTTGAATGCTTTCTTTATTGACTGGTCAGGAAAAATAATTATGACAAGAATTTAGGATATGTAACTTTAATTCCTATCAATGCTTCCTTTCTCAAAATATGCATATTCATATTCCAGTAACTGATTACCAAAGATGACGAAATTACAATTTGAAGAACAGAATAAATATGGAATAGAATGTGTTTAAAATGGTATCAGTCCATGCTGTGTCAATTACGGGCATCAGCTTGTAAAGAGGAATTTAGGTTTCACTATTGTTGAAGATTTGAACTGTGTGATTTATATTTAGATGAAGTCTACAAAAAATTTAACCTGTGAGATTCTGTTGCCTTTGCATTGTCTCTGTAACATTTAACAAAATCCATGAATATGCTAGCTTTTATAATGCCAAATGGGTAATAATAGCTAAGAATTGTTTACATTTATTAAGAGCCTGCACTATCCAAGGCAATCTTTTATGCACATTGCCACCTTTGGCTCACATCACCTTCAAAACAATCCTGTGAAGCGGACCCTTTTATTAACTGCTTTGTAGATGAGAAAACTGAAGCTTGCAGGTAATAAGTATCTCGGCCAAGACCACTCAACAGAAGTGGTGGGGACCTAGGATTTCAATTCAGACAATCCAGATCCTTATAATACTTGGTGACAACAAATCCAACCAGCTAACCAACAATAATACAGATCACTCCTAAGTGTGTTTATCTTTAGCCTAGATCTAGGCTTGTGTATGTCTACCTTCCTACCAGACATATCCACTAGAAAGTCTGAATCCCCTCCACCCACCCCCCCACAGAGTCACTGAGCTTTTACTCTGTGCACCAAACTTGCTCAATCTCCAGGGATTTTCCTCCTTAGGCAATGGCTCCATCATTCATCTATGGCTCAAAACTAGGAATCAATGTGGTCTTCTCTCCCTTCACATGCTACGTCCAATTCTATCACATCAGTTCAGTTCTATTGCTCAAATGCCTTTTAAATACAGTTGTTCTTATCTATTGCCATGGCCTCTACCTTGGTCCAAGAGGCTGTCATTTCTCGTGTGGACAACTATAACTTTTTCCAATATAGGCTGCTCTTCGAGTTTTGCTCCTCTTCTCTCCACTCCCCATACTTTAGCTAGAGCAATGCTTTAAAATTACATATTTGATCATGTAACGCAGCTGCTTAAAATTTACATGTTTTTATTACTTTTGAGTAACATCCAACTTCCCTCAACCAGTTCAGTCCTCTGCTGACTCATTTGTCCTAACCCCAATTTGTCTTATATAATTATCTCTTTCCATCTTACGTTACAGCCATAGTGACTTTCTTGTGGTACCTCACCTGTGCCTTGATTCCCTTAAGACCTTCACAAATTCATTTAGAAGTCAGTTATCAGTCACTTCCTAAATGATAGTTAGACACTCAAATAGTTAGAACACTAAGTCCCTGATCTCATGAAATTTTTCTCTTAATGGTTGAGAGGGACAGACCATAAATAAAGAAAATACTGTATTTTCAGATGATTGTGAATTCTATGAGAATGGGGCAATGGGACAGAGTGGATGTCTGGGGTAGAGGATTAGGAGGATATACATGTGTGCCTGGATGCCTGGAATATTCTTACCTTCTTCTGTCGTTGTTCCGCCCCACATTCTACCCCATGCCTGACTAACTTCTACACATATTTCAGGTCTCAGCTTGGTTATCCCTTGATTAGATTGATCTCTCCTCTATCCAAACTAGAATAGGTGCTTTTATATTTTCATGCCTCAGAGTTCTCTTTTGTCATTTCTCAATTTTGCAACTTCTCTTTTGTAATACTTGTCACACTTTAAATTACTTATTTAAAGCATTTTAATAATTGCTTAAAATAATTATTACTTTAAATATTAAATACTTGAAGTAATTATACTCATATAGTCATAATAAATGTTAAATTATATATTATATTTACATAATAATAATAATAAATACGTAATCACTTAAGATTATAATTACTTTAAATAACTATTTAAAATCTATTTCCTACATTCAAAATTCCACAAAAAACATTCATTGTACAAAATCTACACTTGGAGGCCTCCCCTCTCTGGAATTTTAGGGATAGCTAAGTGATCATTAGGCCGAGGCCTGGGCAGTAAGAATTAGAAGGTGAAGATCTGATTTGGCTAGATAAGAAAACATCCCAGGGTAGTACAGTGGACGTGACAGGGATCGAGGTCGGGGTGCTGTTTTAGGATGGGAGTCAGAGAGGTTTCCCTGAGGAAGTGAAAGTTGAGTCGGGACCTGACTGGCAAGAAGAATGGAGTCATATATATGAATGCAAGGACAGCAGAATTTCAAAGGAGAGAAGAGTGCAAAAGACGGGAATGAGCTTGGCATAGCCTAGGAAAACTAAGAGGATGAACATGATGGATAAAATGATCAAAAGGGTTTGTGGTAGGAGCTGAGGTCTGAGAAGTAGGCAGAGGTCAGATCACAAAGGGCTTTATTGTCTATTGCAAAGAGTTTGGAGTTTATTTTAGGTGCATTGAAAAACCTGGAAGATTCAAGGCAGGAAGTGACATTTATATTTATATTTTATATTTATATTTATATTTTAAGAAGATTCCTCTGGCTGTTGTATAGACAAAGGGTTTTAGGGGGCAGGAGGGTATGTAATGAGACACCAGTTAAAAGCTCATAAGTAACATAAATGATCACCTCTGTAATGTGAATGAAGAGTCAGAAAGGAAAGTCTTGCATTCTATCACAGTGATTATTTCATTTGGAACAAAAGAAGTAAGATGTAACGAAAATACTTAGGAATCAGGCAGATTGGTGTTTAAACTGTAGCCCTACTATGTGACTTTGAATGAGGAAACTTACATGAGAAAAATTCATTCTTCATAGGGTTATTGAGAGGGCCAATGAAGACCGACTCTATCATAGTGCTGGCACATGAAGAAGCCAATAAACATGCTTCTCTTCTCTTCTTTTTTTTTTTTTTCTTTCTCTTCTTTTAAAGGACATATATTCCATATGAAGAATAATACACAAAATTACCAGTGACTATTGACTTAACAGCAGTGATGAGTATTTCATGTGGGTCTGCTATTCCAGGTACTGTGCTAGGTGCTGAGGGCACAGCAGGAAACAAGGCAGACCAAGTTCCCTTTCTTAGGTAGCTTAGAAGACAGTAGGAAAGATCACGATCACAGTTGGAGTGAGTCCTGCAAAGGACAAGGTCTTTGAAACAGATGATAGTAAAAGCTCATCTAATCTTATCAGGGTTCGATTCCGGAGAGGGAGCTAATCTCAAGGGTAAGGGAAAGCTCCTGGAATGGAATTAGTTAGGGGCCTGAAGGGTGAGTGGTAGCTAGGTGATGATTTACTTTATCTGGTCTTTGCCAAGGTGGCAGCTTGCACAAAATAAATTTTTATAAAGACCAGAAGGAGAAACCAAGAAATGGAAACAGAGATGAGCCTTCTGATGCTGGGGATTCAGAGCAATGAGTTGTGGGGGTGTATGATCCATGATGGGGAAGAGGAAGCATGCAAGTTTGCTGCTCAGTATAGATAATAGACATTGTATATATTATAGAGGGCAGAGGGAAGTTTCATGCTTATAACTTCACACTTTTCCTTTCCAGCTTCCAAGACATCGTGAGTATAAATAGTGAGGAGAAAAGTTGGGTTAGTCAATAGTTTAAGAGTTTGGGCAGCTTTTTCAGTCAAAGAGAACTTAGTAGTTTCAGGCACAAATAATAAAGTGATCATTTCTCCTTGCTGGTGTCCATAAAAAATAAGAGACCTGTTCAGATCTCATCTACAAATCTACAGCTGCCCTAATTACCAAACATCAAAATATAAATCGTGATCCAAAATCTAAATTGATTCATAAGATATCAAAGTATTTTTGATCCATTTGTGCATAATTATCTCACAAATGATTTACTTGAAAACATTATGTAAATTCAGGGATGATGAGAAAATTCAGAATATAAGGAGGTCATATCTATAACCTCAGTCCTTCTTTGTCCAAACTTTCAGATTGGGATGAAGGTAGAAAGTGCTCAAAATACAGCCTTTGAGGGGCACCTGGGTGGCTCAGTGGGTTAAGCCTCTGCCTTCGGCTCAGGTCATGATCTCAGGGTTCTGGGATCGAGTCCACCATCAGGCTCTCTGCTCAGCAGGGAGCCTGCTTCTTCCTCTCTCTCTGCCTGCCTGTCTGCCTACTTGTGATCTCTATCTGTCAAATAAATAAATAAAATTAAAAAAAAAAATACAGCCTTTGATCAAGTACCTTTTTGTCTTAGAGAAATAATATTAGAGGGAAAGTGTAAAGTGCATATTCTCATTTGGCAAATTAATGTGAGCCCATTAAAACAAACAGACAGCAACAATAAACAGAGAAAAGCTTGTGTCCTACCTGGGAGAAAAATATTTTTGGTATTCAAAAACTGTTTGCTCAGAAGGATCTCTCCCTATTTTTCAAAGCAATGTTCATTTTCCATCTCTGTCCATTGAGGGCCAAGTTGACAGTGTTCTTTCCTGTGTGTGCTGATGTGGCTGAAAATCCCAGTGGCCAATCAGCAATTTTTGCACACTCTCACTTCCAGTCCAGCCTGTCCTTTGAGCAAGGATTCTAAGTGCAGCTTGCCAAGAGCGCTCTGTTGGTGGTCTTGGCCTCAAAGTCAGAGCGATGTCAAACTGAATTGTTTCACCTCTGATCAAGGAACTGCTACTTGTCCTGCAGGCTGTTGTGTCTTCTCTGTGCCTTACAAGGTTATAGTCCTTTAAACTGGGTCATTGGGAACATTTTTCTTGCCTGCTGCACATAAGCCAAAACTCCTTCAGTTTCCTCTAGTTATTCTCCTGATCCCTTGGAGTATTCTATTCTTTTCCTGGGAGAGGAAGCTCAACTTTTTAAAAATGAATCAGGATGGAACTCTGCCATTTGGAGTTGACTTTTGCAAAGGGAGCCAGAATGTGAGAGCACTTTCCTTCATTGCTCTCATACTATCTGGAGAGTGTAAGTCACTGCCAGCCTCGCTTGATGGATTTGGAGTAGGGGTTAATTTTTTCCATGTGCTTTCTGAGGACAGTCTATGCCCTCTGCCTGTGGACTTGGTGCTTATGGTATGTTAGGCACAAGAATGTAAAAACCTTCTTCAGTGGCAATGTTGAATTTTACTCTGATCTGCTGCTTCCACTCCTCCCCCTGTTCTCCAGATTTAGACTCTTTTAACCCCTTGGAGAAAGCATCTGCTTCAACTGGAATTTTTTTTGGCTTCACTGTGTAAAGAAATGTAATATGTAAATGTGAATGCCTAGCAAACTTCCTGACACATAATGGATGCTGATTAAGTGGTAACTTTATTTCATGTCTTCCAGTTCATTCATCCTTTAAAATAATTGAAATAATAATGCTTCCCTTTTTCTTTGAAGGAGTTCCAAAATATATCCTTTACTTTTCAAATTGTTTTAAATCAATGGCATTAAAATAACATGCTTAATATGGAAAGATGTATAGTTAATCTGAAAACAAATTTAGGACTGGATTTATTTGTTTATAGTTTTTACAAGAATAGAAAAACCAATATGTTTAAAGAATTAATTTCTCTTTTTGTGGCTAATCATATTTGTTTGCTGTTTCAAGGGAGAAATTTTGAATTCATAAATGGATCTTCATACATTTTAAGATCTTCTTAAAGTGAGAACTTCTATAAAGCGAATGCCATCTAATGGTTGGTGACTTTATCAGGGTTTTATCTAAAGAAGCTGCTATAATAACAGGTTTATAACTCCTATATCTGAAAAATAGAACCATCCTTCTCATTCCATTACTTTAGGCTGGATCCTTTCCTCCCAAAGGGAGAAGATTTCTTTTACCATCCAGAACAGCCAAAACAACTATTTTAATCAATGGCCTTTGAGGCACCAATCACATTCCCTTCCTTACCATAGATTCTTCCAGTGACAGTTTATAAAAATAGTGGAATTCCCTTTTATTTCCAATGAGGATATCTATAGCCATCTCCCTAGAAGTGTTACATGTTTTCTAAAAAGGAATTTTTGAGAAACCCAAGGAAGAAATTGGTCTTAAAATATTAATAATGTGCAGAAAAAAATAAGGGGAAGAAGAGAAGCATCTTCAGGGAAAATGTCATGCTTTCTTATGACTTAAATTCTACAAAGTTAATACTTACTTGCATCAAAAACTTATTCAGGGCTAAGAACAGCATAAAAATAAATATTTTAGGGCTTTAAACATCATAGATTATTGAAATTCAATAAACCCATAGAAAATTTGTGTATATAAAGCATATTTATTTTCATTAGGTGAGAATGAAGACTAAAAACAATGTTTCTATAACCTAAAAAGGGCTGAAATAATTTTCTCTACAAAAATTGTGTTCTCAAGTTTCATTGCCTTGTGCCAGTTTCCAGCCCAGAGTGAATTTTTATGGTTGAGTCATAAACCTCTGAAAATCATACCACTAGTTTATAGTGGAAGACTGACACCACTTTAATTACAGTGTGGCAAGGACTGGGGTGAGAAGCCTGGTGTTGGCGCCTTCTCTCACCCTCTCCTTCAGATCCAGGTGGGCTTTGTGATTCAATCATGGAAACATGGTTTTCAAAGTCATTGGGGTTGTACATGAGTTCTTTTTTATTTTAGTTTCTTTGCCCCTTCCAAGAAGTACTATCTTTAGAGTTCTAAGTTTCATTCCTCAGATTTGGATCAAAGCAATCTGCCATCTCTGAATTAACAAAACTTCCTAGGCTGTTGTAGCAAACATCAGACCTGGATTTACAAGCTGCTTTTGGACTGTTGTCACTGTGACCTTCCTTTGGCTAACAGATGAAGAATAAGGAGCTTGGTCTTCTAATTTGCAACTGAGAAATGACTGCAAAAACTCATGTCCTACAAAAGAAAAATCCAAGGCTTTTGACTACAACTGTTTCTTTGGCGATGTTGCCCATATTTTGATGAACAAGGAAATGATCAAGCAACTGTTTAAGAGGATCAATGAACCATAAGTGGCCTAAAATAACTGACTCATGAAATCAGCAAAGCTTTTCACAGGCATCTCAGGGATCTCAAATATGGAGGCTGTTTTTTTGTTGAGGGTTTTGTTTGTTTGTTTTGTATTCACCAGGGGGGCACATTTAGAATATAAACTGCTAAGGGATCATAATCATGTATTATATTGTGTTGACTACATTGTGAGCCCTTAAAAACCATGAATCAATTAGAATGACATGTTGAAAAAAGTGGAGGAAAGGAAGACAGACATCTTCTTTGTAGTAAGATACCTAGGAAATTTCATCCTAATATGGCTGAGGAAACAGCCCTAATGAAATAAGCTAAGCTGGGACAGATCCATCAAGTCAATAACTACATTAGCAATTACATCCTTTTAGTGAAAAAGCCATCCTGAGCCATGTCTCCATAGCTATTGAGGGGGATGTCTCCTCAGCCGTGCTGGGCGAGGCCAATACTTTGGCTGCCTCAGCTCTCCAGGGCTTTCTGTTAAAGCAGTTGATGGATTAAGTTGGCAGCTAACAAGGGCCAGCCACCAGAGCGTATTGGGACTGTGTCTGGAAGCTCATGGAAAATTCGGAGAGAGTTTGTATCCAAACAAAGTATAGAAATGGATTTGATGGCCCTTAGGAAGGTTCCTTTTTTTCTTCTTCCTCTTTCCCTCCGTCCCTCCGCCTTCTTTCCTTCCTTCCTTCCTTCTTTCCTTCCTTCCTTCCTTCCTTCCTTCCTTCCTTCCTTCCTTCCTTCCTTCCTTCTTCTGTCATAAACTGGTCATTCCATTTTCTGTTAATAACTGACAAAGTAAACAACTATGGGCTACTCTGACTGGAGATAGACATTGCTGATAAACCATGTTTTCAAGGTGTTCTTCACTGAATTATAATCTATCAATGCTGCAAGGGATTTTAGAAAAAAACCTTGTCCAGTGATTTACCTACCCAGGTTCTTTCTTTTCTAAATCATAGACATGCAATTCTTTAAAAAAAATCAACCTAATATAATGGGTGTGTTGCTCACTATCTGTACTCATTTTATTTTCCACTTACTGTTTCATGCTGTGTATGTAGTCTATTTTGTTGTGTGTGTTATAAAATCCACAAGCATTAACCACTCCCCCCTTCACAACCCCCACCCCTGATCTGGTCCCAGATCGTCTGTCTCCTGGGTTCATAATTTTCAAAACCTGGTAAAATACCAACAATGAGTTTAAAGTCGATATAACCAGTTGGAGTTGAAAAACCTTTGTTTACTTGTTTGGCTGGCTGATGTTGTGAAAACTAAATCAATCAATCTTGGCTAAAAGTGGTTCCAGCTGATCCCTGTACATTTAGTCCTGCTTAGAATTGCTATTACATTACTTAAACTGTTGAATTCTCAACCTTTTAAATGGATAGTCTTTTGTCTTCTGCTGATAACCTGCATGTTGCTTGATTAGCACTGGTTTGATTCTCTTCTGGGCACTTTTCTTTTCATTAAACCCGAGAGCTTTTTTGGCTTGGAACTTCTAGAAGCACCCTAGGATCACTTATGTATGTCCTTTCCATTTATAAAAGTCAGCTTCTGGTTTCCACAGGATAATATAGGTAAAAGTGCTTTGAAAAAGTTAAAAGCATCATACAAATACAAAGTACTGATATTTTCTTATTTGGGAAAGTAACCTTGGTGAAGCAGGTTTGGTACAGCACAGTAGTTTGACTTTTGTTCTAAATCTTTCTTTCTTTCTTTCCTCCCTTTCTTTTGAAGTACTTCAAGAGTTTTCCCTTTTGGATCCCTGAAGCCCTGAAGTTGCTTTTCCACTAGCATAAGGAATAAGCAAAGCAATGAATAAATATTTCACAGCTAGCATTTGGGGGAAAACAACCTACTGACATCTTTCTGCTTTTGGAAATAGACAAATCAACATTAGGGTATTGGGGTGGCTGGATTAGGGGGCTACCAAAAATAAAGGCATACACAGGGGCAATACAATTGGCCAGAATACTTTCAGGCAGCTGAAAAGAGAAGTCACGAGAGTGAAGTCCCAGAGGTCTCAAGATTCAGGTTGGTTTCATAGGGTCAGCTGCTTGAGACCATTCACAGGCTTACTTCTATTGACATTCATAGATCCAGCCACAAATAGAGGTATTCTGTAGGGAAAAATAGTTATAACTTATACAAACTAATTTGGCATTTCTGGCTTCTATAATTCTCTAATGCTTCTTAGCTGGAGCTTTTTCCATGACAATCAAATGGCAAGAGATGTGAACAGCAATTATCAATAATATATCCCAAAGATTCAAAGGTAACTCTAATGGGTTTTGGTAACTGCTAGTGAAAAAGAAAAGTGGTTTAGGAGTGATTTAAAAAACTGTAGCTGAGAAAAGAGTAAGCAAGCTCAAAAACCTCAGTTAACAATGTTAATACCATGTTGGCTAATGCACAAACGGCTTCAATTTTCTTAATTAGTTCAGAGTTAGGTGACAACATATTTAATCAGTGAGCTAACAAGTGCAGCAGCTGATTGCTCTCACTGCTGTGTGTGTGTTTTGACTGAAAAAGTAAATAAAATTACTCTAACTGCAATAATAAAATGACATCCTAATTTTATTACTGTGGCAACCTTTTGGAAGTACCATACAGCAATGAAAATTGATTATTTCCCAAGTGCTTCTCCCCCCCCCACCCCTTAACATGTCACTGTGGTTAACTCTTTGGGGATATGATGGCTCACTTGGAGTCCATTGGTCATAGACAGACCACATCACCCCTATGTTCTGTGTCTCTTCTACAAGGTACCTAGATGGTTCTGAGTGCATTGCTTGAACTCCCATTAACAGCTATGTTCCTGGGTGGCAAAATGTGGCCTTTGGCAGGTAGAGGGATCTGCTCAAAATTCAGTGTTTTTCAAATTAGTTAAGCACACCTAGGAGCCAGCAGTGTGTCTGCTTTTTTTTTTTTTTTTTTTTAAGTGTTTTTGTCAGTGAGATTGGGAATAGGTGCCATTTTTCTCATCTTCTTCCTCACCTATATAGGGATTTTCATTTATTTATTTTATATTAACCAGCTTGGGTTTTGCTATGATTTTCCTAGGTTAGCAAAGAAGAAGTCTCAAAAGCAATACTACTCACTCAGGAAACATGTCTTCCTATATTCTTGGTCCTCCAGGCGCTGCCATATTTAGAGTACATTCTTCAAATGGTTGTACAGTTTAGAACAATAACATGTAATGAAAGTAGCTATTTTCATTTACAATGAAAATAGTAACCTCTTTTTGCTGTCATTACCTACACAAGATGACGGACTCAGTTTATTTATATTAGGTTTTCGTGCCTTGGTTGTCATAAAAAATACTGAGATAAAGGTCTGACTGGAAAGACTTTTGTTACCCCCTTATGAAAACTCCTGATCCAATATATCAGGAAGAACTTTGATTAAAATAAAAAAACCAAAACCTAGGCCCCAGGTACTTTTATTTATCTCAGCTGGAGTGGTGGTGTTCCATACCTTTGTCTTTATCACTAGCTTCATTTGGTATGAATATGCCTAGTTCCCAGATGCTTTATCTCATTTAATCCACACAACTACTATGGGGTGTAGACATTATTACAATACCCATTTTTCAGATGAAGAAATAGAAGCACAGAGAATATATTTATATGTGTGTGTATACTTATACATACATATACATATATATACATATATTTGTTTTTGTTTTTTAAAGATTTTATTTATTTATTTGACAGAGAGAGATCACAAGTAGGCAGAGAGAGAGGGGGAAACAGGCTCCCTGCTGAGCAGAGAGTCTGATGCAGGACCCGATCCCAGGACCCTGAGATCAGACCTGAGCCGAGGGTAGAGGCTTAACCCACTGAGCCCCCCAGGCGCCTGTCAGAGAAGTGTATATTGCAGTGGAGATCTGAACCCAGGCCTTCACTGCATATCTCAAGGCGATCTTAACCACATTGCCAAATTCCTTCTTATCCTGTATTATTAAGGCTACCCCAACTTCTTTTGGATATCCCATGTGTTACAGGAGGGACTTAGAGTTCTCTTCTTTATCTTTGAGCCTGTTGGGACTCAGTTTTCCATATAACACAGGTGGATTAAAGGCTTCCCACTGACCAACTTCTTGTCAGCACCAGAGATTGATTCAGGGGGATCTTCCTTGTTTCTCTTTCTAGAAAGAAACACCTCCTCTCTTTTGAGTTCATTCTATAATATAGGATTTTCATAGGCCTTGCAGGCAGGTGGGCATAAGTTCAATCCCTAACACTGTGTCTTATTATCTGTGTGACTCTTGAGCAAGTTACTTAATTTTTGAACCTAAGTTTTCTCATTGGTGAAATGGAGATACAGATACACTATATATACTTTGTGTGGGCATTAAATGAGATCATGGCACTATATTTATGCAGTTCAAGATATATATGAAACCCACCAAACAAAAACCTCACAATTAGATAGAGCCAACAAAACTTTGCATAGTATAGGCTTACTTCTCAAGTTTATTGTTTACATACCACTTATGTTACCAGTATCTGGAAGCCTGGAAGCATATTTTAATGAGAAGTTAATAATTGCACGGCTGGTATAGAGATATATGTGGGTGTATCCTGACTTTTGAAATTTCTTCCTCTACATCTCTGGGGCAAGTTGAATGGTTTACATTTCTCTTGTCCTCTCTTGGCTTTGGGTTTCTGCTACTATTGGATTCATTTAGTTGTGGATTTTCTCATCACCGCAGCTATGTTGTGACTAATTTCCAGTGGCTTCCCACAACTGGATAACACTCTGATCCTTCCTGTGCCAGGTATCAGTGACCCAAGGCTTTGTGATTAACAGTCATCTACTGAAGCCTGTCGGCAGTGGATTCCATTGCATCCCATATGCAAACAATTTAAAATTGAGATTTAACTATATTCTTAAAAGACCTTAAGCTATTCTTAATGGCTTGCCTCTAGATGGCTTGGTTTTCACTTTGCTTTGCTTCTCTTTCTCTCCGCAAACTTCTCTTCCTCTCTCCATTTTCCCAATCCTCCTAGAAACACCCACGTTTGTACCTAATTATGCAGAGAAATAATTTAATTCTTTTCGTTTCTCTCCTCTACCTTCTGAAATTTATTTTTCTCCCACAACCAGGTAACTCATCAATGTGTTTTGCTATGTTCCAGAATGTATATGCCACTCTCTTGGGAAGCAGAAGCTCCCATAGTGTAGTTGGAGTTTCAGATCACATTCTCCCTCCCTTCGCCCACTGTATTTTCATTCATAAAGTATTTATTAAATACCTATTGTATGCCTAGTAATGTTAAGCAAAAATGGTAAAGAATGTATGCCTCTGAACAGCTTACTTAGGTCACCTTTACCGTTCTTGTCTGCTAATAATTGTTGTGACTTGGGGAAATGGTAATAGAACTGAAAACTGAGATAAAACATATTCTCCTGTGGGTCACCTGGGTGGCTTATTTGGCTAAGTGTCTGCCTTGGGCTCCAGTCATGATCTCAGGGTCCTAGAATTGAGTCCCATGTGGGGCTCTCTGCTCAGTGGGGTCTCCCTCTCCTTCTACCCCTCCCCCTGCTCATGCTCTCCCTCTGTCTGTCTCTCTCTCTCAAATAATTTTTTTTTAAAAAATAAATATTTTTAAGTGTTCTCTCTACATAATGTGAGATTAGCAAAATGCTGCTTCTAATTCATTGTCTTCACAATTAGAGAGTCGAAGTAATATATCAACGTTGATATTCTGAGTAATAATAAGATTTAAAAAAAAAAGTAGTATGGACATCACAGCATAATCAGGAAAGCCAACCAAAGAGCTCAGAGTAAAATAGCCAAAGAAATGAGAAATGGAATTTGGGTTAAAATTTAGTTTCTTCTCATTTTCACCTCTCGATGCACAGTTCTACTTCCCTTGCCACTCATGTGGCAATGTCTCTGTATTTCCTTGTCCCCCTGGACTATTCATTTAGAAGATATTAAGAGAAAGTTGGCAGGTGATTACTTATTGTAGAGTTTTGAAAAGGAACTGAAGAGCCAAGAGTGTTGAAATGCAATGGGACAGGAGTATTAAAATCTCTATCTGGTAGCCTATTGAGATATTCATCTGTGACTTTAAGATGATCCATTGTGTAATAACCAAAATTTAGCACTTTAATATGTCACACATCAACTCTAAAAATCCCATTTTTAATGGCAGAAATGACTGAAGTGAAGTTATATCAAGGCATCTAAAAGAGGCTGTTAAAATAAAACTTCAACTGTGATCTGAAAGAATTAATTTAGAAAGCTAACATATGTACCAGGTGCATTCCTACCTAAAACACTCTAAAAATAATATAGGATTCTCAGAACAAGGATCAAAGGGACATTTAGCACTAGCATATTTTGTTTGTCTCCTAATAATTTCTGTAAAAAACATTAAGCAGTCTTAGATGGACATCAATTTTGCTTTCCCGCCCCTGTGGACTAGGCTATTTTATCATCTGCAGGAAATCAGAGAAAAATAATTGTATTGTAAAAATGATTTTGGCTAGCTTCAAAGTTTTTAATTGCTTTATTTTTTTCCCCTTGAAACACCTGATATTTAACAGGCAGAAAAAAGTACATGGAGAATAAACATTTTTATAAATAAACAATAAGCACAAAAGAGTATTATTGACTGCAGTTGAAGCCTCCCACAAAAATAGATTAATAGAAAAAATAAGGCTCTCTTCCATAAATTGGCTTAACAGGATGTACTGTCTTAAGGATCTCTCCAGGATTGCGAAATACTGTCACTTCAGTGATGAGAGGAAGCTAAGTAAATTGTAGTCACTAGTGACATTTCTGTGCAATGCAGACATTTCACTCCTATTTGCTCAGAGTCCAGACACAGGGCAGAACCAGCCAAAATGGACAAGAGCATGGAAATGTTTCTCCAAGACATCTCTGCTGGCATTTTCCTGAAGTTTTAGCACACAGTGGGGCTTTTCCTTGCTTACAGGAAAGTTCCATTTTTCATCCTCTGGAGAGCCATGATTATGTCCTGTTTTTAATGCCTTTAAAGGAGCTGAAGCCTTTCTTCAGATTAAAGTCATCATCTGAGTGACATGAGGAAGGAATCCATCAGTTATCACCCAGGGAACAGACTTGTCACCAAGGGAACAGTTTTGGAGGAGCAAAGGCCGAAGGGGTATTTATAAGACAGAGGAGTTGGCTATTTCCAGAATTTTTAACGGATACAGTTTCAGGCTACAATAATCCAATGGTGGGAGAGTTGGTCACCTTTTTAAAAAAGTGATTAAACAACCTCATTCAGCATTTTGATTAAAGCCAAACTGGTGTCTATTAAATTTCCCTTGGAAATAACCTTATTTCCTTTACCCTGGGGTGAATTCTGTCGCATGCACACTGCTGTTTCTGTCATCGACAATCTTTGACCGGCAAGAATGCCAAGCAGGGAGACCAGTGAGAGGGCAGTATGGGAGCAATCTTACGTGTTTCTATTTAAAACAAGCAAACAAGCTGAAACAGCTGGAAGAGATGGAAGAAACATGCTGCAATTTATTCCTGTCTGTGGCTCAGTGTCCTGCAGAAACTGGAAACACATTTTCCCCTTTCAACATGGCATGGTAGAGGTAATTGTCAACAGAAACTACAAATACAGAGAAAAACGAAATACTTGGGTCAGCGTGAAACAGTAACAATGTATAGACCCACCTCTAACAGAACACAGGTTTCCTGTGCCCTCTCCCACCCCAAAATTATAACTGACCTCCACATGCAAAGGAACTGTATAGAGATTTCTTTAAGAATATGGGCCAGAGGAGTCTGAAAGGCTTTGCTTTGAATCTCAGTTTTATTAATCTGTGACCTCGAGTGATGCAGTTTTCTAATTATAAAATGGGAATGATAACTGCATGACATTATATAGTTGCCATAAAGCTAAGGCATGTGTGGTGCATTTAGCATAACATCCAGAATTGTCAAATCACATTGTTATAAACCTGAAACCAATGTAACATTGTGTGTCAACTATAGTTCAATTAAAAAAAAAAAGTTATGAGACATGCTTAGCACAGTGCCTGGCACATAATAGTAAGTACTCAAAATATGTCAGCCACTGATCAGCACAGAAATGTGGAGATGCAGCTGCTTGATTATGGAGAGGTAAATGGTATTTACTAATGCATTAATTCAACAAAGCACTGCTACTATATATAGATGCTGTTTAGGATTGGAGATGCAATGACAAACAAAAGAACCAATCTCTGCTATCATGGTGCTTAGGGTGGGGGGTGGAGACAGGCTTTAAATTTATAATCACTCAGGATGCCTGGGTGGCTCAGTCCTTAAGCATCTGCCTTCAGCCTAGGTCATAATCTCAGAATCCAGGGATTGAGCCCAGCACAGGGCTCCCTCCTCAGCGGGAAGGCTGCTTCTCCCTCTCTAACTCCCCCTCACTTGTGTTCCCTCTCTCGCTGTGTCTCTCTCTGTCAAATAAATAAATAAAATCTTTAAAAATAAATAGATAATCACTCAAATAGCTCTATACAATTATATTAAATGACTCAAAGAAAATATAACTAATGCCACAAGAGATATAATAGGGACCCTAAACTAGACTCCGGGGTCAGGAAAGATCTTCCTGAGAAGGTAACATTCAAAGCAAAACTTGAAGGATCAGTAGGAGTTAGACAGATAAAAGGGGTTTGGAGCTGGCAGTGTGTGCTTCAAATAGAGAGAACAGTGTGTACCAAAGGGTTGATGCAGTAATGAACCTGGCCTATTTGAGGGAAAGAGAGTAGGCCAATGAGAAGAAGGAGACTGAGAGAGGGGAAGAGGGAGTGAAGAGAGAAGTTGCAGATTCAAGTAGTGGCCAGGTCATGCAGAAACTTCTAGGCTTTTATTGACATTTTGGCATTTTCTTCTAAAAAATTGTCATGAGGCAGTTAAAGAGGTTGGAGCACAGCAAGGGACAAAATTAGACTTCTATTTTATAGAGATCATTCTGGCTACTATTTGAGAATGGATAGGGCAAGGAAGGAATGCATGTACAGAAAGAAGGTAGACCTTCACTGGAGATGTCCCAGTAAAAGGCAATGAAGAGGGCGGTAGGAGTGTATATAGGCACATTGATTGGATTAGAGATGTGTTTGGAAATTTGGAGTGGGAGGCATTGGTGGTGCATTGGAGTCATGGGGGTGAAAGAGAGGCAGGCTGAAGGATGACTCACTGATGTCTTGGTTCAAGCAAATAGATAGATGTACATGTCAATTCCTGATAAGCTAGCTCATTCACTTAATAACATTGCTGTTGACAAGGTTCATAGATAGCCATTAAGGATTTGCTCTTTTATTTTATAAATAGATTAATGTCATTTGGTGTCAGCATTGTCAATTTAAATTTGGGAAGGCATAACCAAATATTTCCTCATACAATTTTGTAATAAAGTGCCAAATATATAGATTTCCAGCGCAAAAGTTCTTTCCTTTTATGTATGCCCTGCTTCACTTCTGGTGGTTTCAGTGGATTTTACACATACACATCTTCTTTTGTTATTTAGGAATCTCTCTGTCTTCTCCCTTCTTATCCTCCATCTCTGACCCCTTTCTCTCTCATACCGTAGAGTCCATCATCATGGGCACTTAACTCCATGCAATCTGTCTGAAGAGAGACAATAATAAGATGGAAAAAAAGTATGCTATAAAAATGGTGTCTACCATGAAGTGTAGACACCAGCCACTGAAGTGGACGAAGGGAAGAAGAGGTTCTCTCAAGAGCTTGCTCTGTTAATTGAATGGGAACAATAAAGGAGATTTCTCAATTCCAAAAGTTACAGAACGCTAGGCTATTCCACATTGCTATAATCTCATACTCAAGAGTAAATAAATATGGAGAAAATGGTACTTTTTGGCTGCTTTACTCCTGCTGTCCTGGTGGCGACTATAGCATTTTAAAGTATTTTGACATCCTTACCGAAGGTAATAGGGGGTATGGAGTGGCATTCCCTCTTTCAGTCTGTTTTGTTCTCTTTGTCTATTGTGTCTCTATTATTTTTGGAATACAAATTCAGTTAAAAACTAACTTAGAGCAACCTCTTAATTTGTTTGACTCAGTATTAGTTTATACTCTCAGTATTAGTTTATACATAAAGGGTTGGAGAAATAATTTCTGCTTTATATTATTGATGATATGATATTATCCATAATGTTAATAAAACCAATAAAGGGGTGTTTTAGTGTTAAAAATAAGCTTGTAACACTTTCACAGTCATGAAGCATGAGAAGATGGCTACATTTTGCAGTTTTATGAGTAATATTTACATGGTATTTACAGTGGGCTGAATGTATCTCCCCAGAATCCATATGTTGAAGAACTAATCCCCAGTATCATGGTGTTTGGCGGTGGATCCTTTAGTAGGTAATTCAGGCTAGATTAGGTCATGTGAGTGGGGCCCTCACAATGGGATTATTGCTCTTATAGAAAGAGAAAGAGACAGGAATCTCTCTCTTGCCCATGTAAGGATACTGTAAGAAGGTGCCTATCTACAAGCCAGAAAGTGGGCTCTAAGCAGAACCCAGCATGCAGGCACTCTGATCTTGAACTTCCAGCCTCCGGAACTGGGAGAAATCAGTATTTGCTGTTTAAATCACCCAGTCTACAGTGTTTTGTTATAGCAAATAGACTGATTAGACTAGGTTTGCATGGCTCTAATGCTTCTGTGTATTTGTATACTTTTTAAACTGAGAAGATCAAGATGATATTAAAACAAGACCTTTCATTAGGCCAGGTGTATACTTCTTATCTCGTTGGTTTCAACATGGTTGTTTCTTTATCTTTCACATTACTCTGAGACAAGTATAAACTGTTGGGCATTATGTTTCCTTGAGACTGAGTAGTGTGTGCATGTGACTGTGTATGTATGGGCCAGTTGGACAGAGGTCGAGGGAGAGAGACTAAGAATTCAGATTCTGGTCTTCTCATTGGATCATTCAAAAAGGAAATGGGAACAGACATTTGTTGAGTCTTTCCTCTGTGCCCAGCTTTTTACATACGTTATTTTTCTGGGTCCTTGCAAGAACTTCATTTTACATATAATGAACCTGGGGCTGAAGGAGGTTAAATAATTTTCCCACAGTTCTACAACTGGTAGAAGACTGAATTATAATTTCAAAGTTGGCTCTGGACTTCCAAACCCATGTTCTTGTCTATGTTTCTTACATGGCCTCTGTGAGGGTTTTTCACCTCCACCCAATTCATCAATCACGGAATTTATGAGACAGCTTTCACTCAGGCCTTGCCTGATTCAGCTGGGGAGACAGGTTATCAAACGACCAGATGACACTGCATACACATGGTGTAGAGTGTAGACTACACACTCATTCTTATTTGGAAAACAGAAGTGCATTATGGTTAATGGTAGCCTTGAAGGGGCACACGCACAGACACACACAGACATGCACACAGACACACACATGTGTGCACACCTTGAGACAAGCACGTTTAGGTTGCCAGAGAAGAAGGTGGAGGGCATGATGATGCAAGGCAGAGGTGAATGTGAACAATGAGAGCGGCAGACGCTGGTGAGGGGTTTCCCCACTGTGCAGGTGAGACAGACCGCTGATGCAGACCTCAGGCCAGATGAAGAGTGTGGCATCGATCCCGTTAGCAGCTCATTTTAGCACAACACGCAGCAGCTCTCAGAGCTGCTTGGTCAAGGGAGCTTGGTCGGTCAAGGCACCAACGCTAATTTTATGGGATTTGCAAGAAGCAGAAGCAGTTTGACCAAGCTAGGCAAAGCTTGTATTGGGCTTATAGTGCAACTAAGACGAAATTCTAGTCATTTTGTGTTCCAGTTTGGTTTGGAGGAATGAGAGCTCCGTTTTCTTCAAAGCTGGTGATAAATTAAGAATGTTTTCTGTCACAAAAATTGACAAGATTAAGTGTCCCATGGTCATCGCATTTCTGATTATGGAACGATCATTAACAAGCAAACATCTGGCCATTATTCCTGATGAATCTGTTCCTTGATATCTCTTGACAAGGAGAGTGGGAGGGGTCAGTGAATTCAAGCACAGATGAGCCACATTTCAACGACCCTGGCTATTGACTCTAGTAGTTATTGTTAATGAAGCATTCTGCATAATTGATTACTTGATACTGAAAGATATATCCGTCATATTGTGCCATAGGGCACTCTCATAGGCTCCGAGGCAGAGCCCTACTCAGATGAATGCATGTTTGGAGCTCTCGTTGGTAACTTGGCACAGTGAATACAGAAGACCGTGGGGGCTGGGGATATTAGTCACTGGTTTTTGACACCAAGCTATGGACGACAGAGTGAAAAGTGAGAGGGCTTCCCCAAGACCTCTTTATGGTTTCAGAAAGCTTTACGGTTCAAGGAGGCGTACACACAGACACCCTTTTCCTGAGCACCGAGGACAATTCCCTGACTGCCTTGCTGCCATGACAGGTGACACTTCAGAGACTTGCTGAGCGAACCATCAAGAAGGGCACGTGTCAGGGCAGCCTCCTATGTGGGGTGTGCTATTTCTGGACTTGGATGCACACAAGCAAGCTGTTAAGTTACATCTTTCTGGAGCCTCTTCTGCCACCTCATCAGGCTATGTGTTTCACTTCAGAGCTCAGGGAGGATGATGAACAATCAAGCAGGATTCTCCTTGAGCTCAGACAGAAGAGCGACTTCTTCAAGTCTGTGCCCCTGCAACTCCAAAGATGTGGGCACCAGAGTTGTTCCGAACAGAAGCCTCTTTCTATCTGGCAGCTCTGGTCTCCTGTGCTCCTGCTTGCAACTGAAATTTAGAGCCTCCATCATAAGAATTGGGAAGGGCATCAGACCTCATCTGGGCAATGTCTCCCGTTTCAGAGTGGGGGCAATGAGAGCTCTGAGAAGTGACTTGCTAGAAGACGTGCAGAGTCAGCAGCTGGTCAGGGATGGAGCACAGAGTTCTTTCTACTCTGCTGTCTCCTTTATGTAGAACAGGGTAATGCACGAGGTCTGCAGAGAACAAGGCCAGAAGCAATTGCTCTTTCTTTCTTTACACCCAGGAGGCACTGAGAGGTTGCACAAGTTGTCCAGTGACCCAGCTGGTGTAATGTTTTCTTCTCTCTCATTTCTCAGTTCTACTTCTCCTTCTTCCAGTTTTTTTGGCTCTCCTCGCACAGTGACTCTTCTCTCTGTCCCATCCATGGCTTTCCCAGGGCCACTACTCTGGCTCAGACCCTCAAGTAGCTTGCCCCACCTTTGTCTGTCTTCCTGCCCCTGGCCTTTCTTCTTCAGGATCGCTTTTCACGGTGTTGCTGAAATCAGAGGTTTACACCCCTGACCGTGATACCCCGCTGCTCAAAGTTTTCCAGTGTTGAATCACTTCTAATAGAAGGAAAACCAAGAAGCTGAGTATGGTATTCAATTTCATCCATTATCTGTCCCCAGCTATTAGGTAATGGAAAGTGAACCAGCCTGGGAAGCTGGGTTGCTGAGGGGCACCTCGGCTCAGCCATTAGCTGTGCAACATGGGAAGTGCACTTAATTCTCCCAGTGATTCAGTTTCCTCGGGTGCAGTTTAAGAACTGAAAGAACACACACGTTGCTCTAATTCCAGCCTCAGCACTTAACCACTCTCCGTCCTGATCCCCGTGCTTTGGTCAACTATGCCTCTCACTAGTATCTCACTCAACCATTCTTATAACTTGATTTTATCCTGTTGAAATCCTACCCATCTTTTAAGATGCTGCCAAAAAGCTGCTTGGAGCCATTTCTCATTGCTCAGAGTAGCTATGCCAATTCCTGACTCTGTTCTTTATACCTCATTTTCTTCTTCAACACTTTCTATCATGACTGTACACCCACCTTATGTTTTTCCTTCTTCCATAAAGGTAGAGCTGTGTCTTTTCTATCTTTGTTTCCCCATAAGGCCTGGATCAGTTCTTTTCATAAAACAGATGTCCAGTAAATATTCGTTGAATTGAAAAACTGCAGTTTGTGTCAAGAAAAAAAAACTGCCCTTTTTTTTTTTAATCGCTGGAAACTGATTGGGGTAGTACCTAAATTCAGCAAGAAATTGTGTAATGAGATTTAGCTATAATCCACCCTGGTTTTTATGTTAATTGGTTTATATCAGGTGTCCTTGGGGCATTCACAACTGAACTGGCCTGTTCATTATTGGATAATTTGCCACACACGTGTTAATTGGTGATATCCATCTTATCTTTTATTATCTACTTCCAGGCTGGTAGGAGGAGTCCTCGCCTGGGTCTGAACGCATTCCACAGTGCAAGTAAACACATGTGGACATATCTGGCAGATGGATGGGAAGTTCCATAAAGATTCAATTTGCATAAGGGAACAAGGAAAGTCCTGGAAGGGAATTTATTCTAAAGGCAGATGAAGTCAGTCAAGGTTGGTCAGTAATAAAGACCCAGCAATCAGGGAGATGTCCCTCTGACAAATGATAATATTAATAGGTAACATTTATTGAGTGCTTACCAAATGTCAGGCATAGAACTAAGAGTTTCTTTGTAAGCATTATCTTGCTTAATCTCCATTTTGCCCTATTTAAGGTACTAACTATGATCCATCTCTTAATGGGGAAACTTAGGGAGATCAAACATATCTGTTATATGTTTAGTGAGTAGCAGAGACAGCTCTGAACCCAGACTGGTCTGACTTTAGAGCAGGGTTTGGTCAACTACAGGCCAAATCTGACTGTGGTCTGTTTTTATATGCCCCTTTTAAACTAAGCATGTGTATACATTTTTGGTTTCTTAGAGAAGTCAAAACGAAAACAAAGAATATGCGACTGCAGCTGTATGAGGTGCGCAAAGCTTGATGCATTTACTGTCTGGCCCTTTATGGAGAACTTTTGCTGAGCTCTGGGTCAGCAATCCCAAGTTCCCCCAGTAAGCCAAGACCCATAGAATCATTGTTGGGGTCAGTTACCTCATGGAACTTGGCTCTCAACAGTAGGGAGAGAAACTGCAGTGAATATGACTTGAACAAGTGATTTCATTGAAGATTCCTGAAGATACTGGAGGAGAAGACTACCATTTTTGTCTGCATGAGACCAAATAAAGCACAAGAAAAGAACAGAGGCCTGAAACATGGTGGCTTTTCTCTCCTAAAGATGGCTGCTGAGGCTTTGTGGCGCCCTAGCTGCCACAGGCAGAGGCTACCAAATGAACCTTGGTTGTGTGGGATGGTTCCACAAGTTGGCACTAGATCTTTATGAAGTGAGGTAGCTTGTGATCATAGACCTGCCTGAGAGAAGATGAACTGGAGAATAAAAAAGAAGTCATCCCACGGCAGCCAATAGATTTTTTTTTTTTTTTAAAGATTTTATTTATTTGTCAGAGAGAGCGAGCACAGGCAGACAGAGTGGAAGGCAGAGTCAGATGGAGAAGCAGGCTCCCTGCGGAGCAAGGAGCCCGATGCGGGACTCGATCCCAGGACGCTGGGATCATGACCTGAGCCGAAGGCAGCTGCTTAACCAACTGAGCCACCCAGGCATCCCAGCCAACAGATTTTTATGAACATACAGGACTTAAAACCTGATTCTACCTAGGAGGAAGGATGAATAAGTAGAACACAGGGGATTTTTAGGGCAGTGAAACTATTCTGTAGGATACTGTAATAGTGGATATAAGATATTATGCATATTCTGAAACCCATAGAACAATATGGCACAGAGAGTGCGCCTTAATGTAAACAATGGATTTGGTTAATAATAATTGTGTCAAATTTGGTTCATCAGTTGTGACAAATGCAGTACATCAATGCAAGACGTTAATAATAGGGCAAACTGTACAGGAAGATGGGGGAGGGGATATATGGAAACTCTGTACTTTCTGTCCAATTCTGTACATCTAAAACTGCTCTAAAAATAATTTTTTAAAGAATTTATTTATTAATTTGACAGACAGAGATAACAAGTAGGCAGAGAGGCAGGCAGAGAGAGAGAGGAGGAAGCAGGCTCCCCGTTGAGCAGAGAGCCTCTGGGACCATGACCCGAGCTGAAGGCAGAGGCTTTAACCCACTGAGCCACCTAGGCGCCTCCTAAAAATAAATTTTAATGGGCACTTGGGTGGTTCAGTCAGGTGTCTGCCTTCAGCTCAGGTCATGATCCCAGGGTCCTGGGATTCAGCCCCACATCAGGCTCCCTGCTCAGTGGGGAGTCTGCTTCTTTCTCTGCCCCACCCCCTCCACTTGTGCTCAGGTGTTCTCTCTCCCTTTATCTCTCTCTCTTTCATGAACACATGTGCAAAAATAAACAACAAAATCTTGGGCTTCTTGGTGGCTCAGTCCCTTAAGCTTTGCTTTCAGCTCAGGTCATGATCCTGGAGTCCTGCGGTTGAGCTTTGCCTACTCAGTGGGGAGTCTCCTTCTTGGTCTGACGCCACTCCCCGCCCCAGTGCTCAGCGCAGGCTCTCTCTCCCCTCTTGCAAAAATAGTTTTAAAAATCTTAAAAAATAAAGTTTGTTAATTAAAAAAAAACTCTCCTAGATTCTATGATTCTAAAATCATTTTTTACTTTTTGTGAGAGATATCTTATAGGACTAAGATCTCATAATAACAGGTGAAGATGGGTCATGAAATATTATTCTCTTAATAGAAGCTCCTAGTGTCCCTCTTCCCAGAAGACTTGTGTGGCCTAGTGAAAACCATTTATTGCGAGTAATTTTGATTTTCACACTTGTCAATTTGAGTGAAAATTATCAGACATTTCTCTTATTGAGAAAATGGTTAGTAGTTAATGGAAAAAGACTGTGAACCCATCAAAGAAATTGCTAGAAAAACTTGAACAAAAATATCAACAAGAGCAAATGTTTGTTAACTTCTCACCAAGTGGCAAATTCTATGGGTGTGTTGAAAGAAGTATAAGACATGGCTCTTACCCATAAAACAACAAGCAATCTCAGTGATAAGCTCAAATATTTGCATATGAGTAAGAGTGCATTTTTCATTTATAAAAATTAATTAGAGAACTCATTAGGTGCCAGACACTGTTTAAGTCCCTGAAGAAAAATTCTTGTTCTTATGGAGGTTATGATTTAATGGCAAAAATCAGATAGTAGGCAAGGGAAAAGATAAATAAAATAATTTTCATTAGTAGTAAATGCTATTGTTGGGTCCGTTTTCAAAGGAACGAGACTGAGACAAAGTTATGCAAAGCCTTATTCTATGCCAAGCATTAGAAGTTAGGCTGACCGGCCAGGGAAATGAGGCTGAGACAAAATGAAAGTTATGTAAAGCTTTATTCTATGCCAAGCATTAGAAGTCAGACTGACCGGCCAGGGCCGCCTCCGAAGAGAGCGACGCCCCTTGGTCTTACAGGCTAGTTTTTATAGGGCACAATCGCAGACATCTGCATATGTGGCTTTGGCTGATTGGATGTCTCCTACCTGTGTGTTTTAGTAACGGTTACCAATGGCCTTGTTTTAGGTATGTGTTTTAGTAATAGTTACCTGGAATTGGCCTTGTTTTAGGTGTGTGTTTTAGTAACAGTTACCTTGTTTTAGGTGTTGTGTTTTAGTAACAGTTACCTGGAACCGAGAGCAGAAACTTTTCTAGACAACAAAATGTCTATCTAGGCAACATGGAGTCACTATGGCTAAGTAGGCCCAGGCAGGCCCAGGGAGTTAACATGTTTTAAAGTGGAATCGACCCCAACACTATGAAGCAAATAAAATGGGGCAATGTGATAGTGTTCTGGAGTGAGAACTGGTTTAGAGTTTGTGTTCAGGAAAGGCCCCACAGAGCAGGTGACATCTAAATACGATCTACATTGTGAAACAGATTGTATCTTAGTATTACAGGCTATGTGGGTTGGGTGGGACAAGAATCTCTCTCTCTCTCTCTCTCTTTTTTTCTCATTGCTCTTCCCATAGGGAGAGAACTGAAACCAGAGCCTACAACCTCCATGTCTCTGCAGTGGACAGCAGTGGTTTATCTGAATCATTATGATCTAAGAACTAAGAATTTCACTAGACTAAAATTTACTTGTGGAAGGAATCATTATACCTAAAGGCAGGAAAGTGATTCCATAAGATTTCTTTCACTCCCTGAGCCTAAGGATGGCAGGCTTTCTTGGTTGGCTTGAAGAAGTACATTCCACCAGAATCTTCCCTCCAATTCTCTCTGCATGTCAGGCTCTCTGTTGGAGGTGGCAGGTAAGCCCTGTTGGGGCTATCCCATGAGTCCTGCGATTTTCCACTAATGGGGAAGAACAGGAAATCCTACTTCAGGCTCAGGCCTACATGTCTTCTTCAACACCACAACTTTTCAACCGAGTTTATACAACACAGTTTGATAAGTTAGAACTTTATTTTCTGTTTGGCTTTGGCTAGTAAAATTCTCTATATATTTCTGGAAAAGAGGAGTGGTGAGAGATACCCTGATTTCTGAGAAATAAAGAAAGGTTTTAAAGAACGGAAAAACAAAAAATTGCCAACAAGAAAAGAATGGTTTGAAGATACAACACTTATCTTCCTATTGTCTGCAAGTAGTTCATTGACACTACATTAACCTTCACACATTATTGTCTATTACATTATAAATTAAGATAATACTAACAATGCACTCTGAGAAAAAAACTTCCTTTCAAATGCCTTTTTAAGACCACAGACTTTGAATTTAGGCCAGGGTTTATTGTTTACTAGTTGTACATAACCTCTTTGCATCTATTTTCCATTAGGAAAATGGGGATAATACTCTTATTTTGAAAGATGTATACTTTTTCCTGCTTTGTCGAAGATTATTTGACCTAGAGTTGAGGGTCCTTATCTTGGCTCTCTACTCTGTTCCACTGATCTATGTGTCTGTTTTTTGTGCCAGTACCATGCTGTCTTGGTGATCACAGCTTTGTAGTAAAGCTTGAAATCAGGCAACGTGATGCCCCCAGTTTTGTTTTTCTTTTTTCATCATTTCCTTAACAATTCAGGTTCTTTTCTGGTTCCTTACAAATTTTAGGATTGTTTGTTCCAGTTCTTTGAAAAATGTCGGTAGAAGTTAGATCAGGATGGCACTGAAAGCATAGATGGCTCTAGGCAGTATAGACATTTTAGCAATGCTTATTCTTTTGATCCAAGAGCATGGAATGGTCTTCCATCTTTTTGTGTCTTCTTCAATTTCTTTCATGAGTGTTCTGTAGTTCTTCAAGTACAGATCCTTTACTTCTTTGGTTAGGTTTATTCCCAGGTATCTTATGGTTCTTGGTGATATAGTATATGGAATCAATTCTCTAATTTCCCTTTCTATATTTTCATTATTAGTGTATAAGAAAGCAACTGATTTCTGTACATTGATTTTGTATCCTGCCACATTACTGAACTGTTATGAGTTCTAGTAGTTTGGCGATAGAGTCTTTCCGGTTTTCCATATAAAGTATCATGTCATCTACAAAGAGAGAGAATTTGACTTCTTTGCCAGTTTGAATACCTTTTATTTCTTTTTGTTGTCTGATTGCCATTGCTAGGACTTCTAGTACTATGTTGAACAACAGTGGTGAGAGTGGGCATCCTTGTCATGTTCCTGATCTCAAAGGGAAGGCTGTCGGCTTTTCCCCATTGAGGATGATATCTTCTGTGGGTTTTTCATAGATGGATTTTATGAAGTTGAGGAATGTTCCCTCTATCCCTATACTTGGAACCGTTTTAATCAGGGATGGATGCTGTATCTTTTTTCTGCATCAATTGAGAGGACCATGTGGTTCTTCTCTCTTCTCTTACTGATTTTTTTCTATCACATTAATTGATTTGTGAATGTTGAACCACGTTTGTGAGGATTAAAAATTGTGGTGATTATCCAAACACTGCCTGACATATTATGGCTACCCAGTAATTGGTAGGTAGTAGTAGGTTATCAGGAACAGGCTCAACAGTTCCTCGCTCCTGAATATGCTGTCTCCATTTATATTAGAAAGAAATGCAAAACTTGACTGGAGTAGAATTCTAGGGACTATTTGTCTACAGGAATGCACAGACCATCCATCTGTCTATTCATTTATTCACTCATTTATTCTTTCATTCATTGATGCAATAAATGGTGAGGATCTACAAAGTGTTATGTAGATGCAAAACTAAAGAAGTCATGATCAGTTTTCTTCAGGAATGTCTAATCTAGTAAGGAAGATACAGGCTCACAGTGATAGAATGTAGACTGCATTAAGAATTTTCATATGCAGAATGAAATTGCTGTAGGATATTTGAAGACAGGAAAACAAACTTCTTTTTGGTCAATATTATAGCAGCAGTTAACGTTTGTGGTGAGCCACTGTACATCATTCAAGAGGATTAGGTATCCTACTTTAAAGATTCCTGGTCCCAATCCTAGAGGTCAGAGCAGTGGCTTCCGAGGAGCACATAGGTATTCAAAACAAATAGATCCATAGCTTTTTTCCTCCATGTCACTATTGCAATACTCCATTACAATTTTTCTCAAACCAGCATCAAATCAGGATCCTTTAGATACTTTGAGGTACTTTATCAATGAAATTCTAAATTTAAACACTTTGTTGTGTTACATTTTCAAGTTTTATTTCATGGGTAATTTGTTAAAATGAGTATTTCAGTTTGAGTTTCTTAAAGAAGTGAGCCATATAAATATGAAAAAAGTTATTTTTCAGGAAGATTTGCTTAGTAACAAAAACAGAAGACACCTCCAATTTCTTATGTTTTAAAAAGTGAGAATTTTATTTTATTTTATTTTTAAGATTTTACTTATTTATCTGACAGAGATCACAAGTAGGCAGAGAGTGAGGGTGGTGGGGGGGAGCAGGCTCCCCACTGAGCAAAGAGCCCAATGTGGGCTCGATGTCAGGACCCTGAGATCATGACCTGAGCTTTAGGCAGAGACCCAACTAACTGAGCCACCCAGGTGACCCTAAAAAAATGACAATTTTAAATGAAGGATTGGACTTTATCTTTTACTTCTTAGGGGTTACAAAGAAAGAATACATGGAAAATGAAATTGTACTTGGAAAAAAACCAATTCTCTCATTCAAAACTTTAGTTCTTGGGGAGATTTTGTTTTCATGTCATGAACTGTGATTGATTTCACTTGTTATCTCTGTAATTTAAGTATTTATATAGTTTCCACTAAGTTATTTCTATTTTAAAGAATACAATCTTAAAACTACCTGTTGGATCCATACAGAATAATTACCAGGAAATAAACTGAGTACTGGTAAACTGCTAGTTGTGTCTATTACTATCATCATTATTATTGGAGAATTCAAAGGACTTTGGACTCTTAAATTTTCCACTGCTGTATCAATGGAGAGAAGCAAGCAACAGCACAAGTCTGGAGCCAGTAAGTCATAGATGTCACTTAGGTTCCCATTCTTTAACCCAGAGTGCTTTTTTGCCCAGCAGGGATGTTTTAAGTGACCCTGAATCAATTAGCTTCAATTTTAAGTATATAGTGTGTTGGTTCAAAGTGTAACTTCTGGAGTCAGACTGGCTGGACTCAGATTCTGGCCCTTCCCATATTATCAGTAGGACCTTTGGAGAGTTACTTAAATTTTCTATCCATCACTCTTATCTATAAAACAGGAGACAGGAGGATAACTGCTTTCATCTCATGCAATTTAGGTGTATAAGAATTAAACAAGTAAATCACTAGGAAGAGTAGCAGGCACATAATAATGAGTGTTGATTCCCAGTGATCCCCAACAGTTCTGTACATGGTAGACTAAAACGTTCTTGTCACTGGTTCCAATATATGGGAGGGGTTTTCCCCCCATACCAGGTCACAATTGCCAGGAGTCCTATAATTCAGCTCAATTCTGAGGCTTTATACCTTTGATAGCCTCAGATTCCACAGGTTAACAGTTTAGTCTTCCAAGACTGCCTCCCACCCCACCCAACAGGTTGTCACCTGTGCTTCTGATTGAAAGTTCCAAAGACTCTCTCTTTGGGCATGATTAATTTGTTAGTGCAGATTGTAGAATGCAGAAAAACATTTTACTTGGGAGATCGTTGGTTTATTATAAAAGGATGTAACTAAGGAACAACTAGACGGAAGAAATGCAGAGGGCAAGGTATGCAGAAAGGCTGTCGAGTGTTCACACATTCTCCGATGTGCATCTCTCTGCATCTTCAACCTGAAAGTTCTCTGAACTCTGATTTTTTTAGGAGGCTTCATCACATAGGCATGACCGATTAAACCATTAGCCATTGGCAACTGATTCAACCTTTAGACCCTCTACCCTCTCGGGAGTTCAGGGGGGTGACTGAAAGTTCCAACCCTTTCATCACAGGTGGGAGACCAGCCCTCATCCTTAGGTGCTTTCCAAAAATCACTTCATTAACTTACCAGAAAATACCCTTGTAACTCTTAGCACTTTAGAAATTCCAATGGTTTTATGAACTCTATGCCAGAAATAGGGACGAAGCCTGAATAGAGGTTTCTTATTATAAATCACAATATCACATTATCATTACCTCCATTCCATAGATGAAAAGGTGAATTGATTTGCCCCTACACATAGAGTTTAGAAAGTAGCAACAGATGGACCTAAGGAGTCTGACCCTAAAGCTTTTTCAGGCAGAAAGAGGAGCAATAACAAGTTTGAGTTTTCAAGTTGCGTTTAGTGCCGGGCTGGTTTCCACATATGAAACAATCCCTGGATGTCTTATAACTTGTTAATACACATTTCATGCTATCGTTGGAAGAAAGGAAGTGCTGGAATGAGACAAAGGGAGGATAGAAAGTGTCAGGATGTTATTTTAGAAATACAGCAATGTAAGTGAAGGAGGGAAGTGACTGCATTGTGTAGCTCAAGGAAATAAGTATGTCATCATGGTATATTATTTAGCATGCCAACACATCTGAACAAGAGATAAGTCCAAAAAACAAGTCATGTATTTCTTTTACTGCTAGGTTTAGGATAAATGTTTATTAAAAACTTGGAATTTTATGAATATAAAACTGCGGTATTTGCTATGTTCTTGCCACTTGCCTTTTACTCACTGAAAAATTTTCAGTAGGTATGTTACACCGTTCTTAACAGTAAGCACTACTGGTGGTTTCCTCTTGACTCCTGGCCCCAAACTCTAAAGAGTCTAACCAAAGGAAGAAAAATGTAATTATCTTTACAAGAGAATATTACTATAAATAGACCAAATGTTTTATAGTGTAATTTTCTTTTTTGGGAGGTGAGGGAGAGCATTGGGGAAGAAAAACAGACTTGACTTGAGATAGACAAGTACAACAAAGTTGCACTTCTGAACAATCACTTTGACCCTACTATCATACACCTGCACATTTTCTAAGTTCTAAGTCTAGGTCAATTATTTTAAGTTTGCCTAATCTCAAAGATGCCATTCACTACTAAGGAATTCTACTATGCTGACGTCCATGCTGGATGATCTGGAAATCACATTGCTTTTTAGAATAATAAACAAAAAAAAAAACCCAGAAAAATTGGTATTATTGAGAAAGTCCTTTTGGCAAAGACTAGCTAGTTGTGTCAAAAAGTGTTTCTCTTTCTTTCTGAGTACACGGACTAACTACATTTCTTAGTTTCCCTTTCAGGTAAGTATGGTTATATGACTAAATCCTGCCCCTTGGAATATGAGCAAGAGTAATATGCATGACTTTCAGTCTTGGATTATGGAAATCTCCTTTGTGATTCACTACTCTTTCCTTCCCCTTCCTCTGGATGAATGGAAATTGTGCTGAAGGGTTAAAGGTGAGAGAATCCACAGACAGAATGACCCTCAGTTCCTAACTGATGCTCTGACCAGAGCAATCCCCAATTCCCAGTGCCAATTAGACTTTGTATGAGCAAGAAATTAAATTCTCTTGGATTAAGTCTTTAAGATTTGGGGGTTAATCTGTTACCTGTGGTAAAAACTATGATGAGCCTTTTTCAAAAAGATTCTTCTTTAGGAATGAAGGATTTATTTCTAGGGAGTGCTACCAGCAGATAGTCCCCAGGTGTCAGTCACCTTTGAGAAAACTTGAACTGAAGAGTTCTGTGTATCCGAAATCATACTCCCTTCTAGGACAGGATTTCATCCAACGACTGGTGAACAGGTGGGTACAAAGTCTCATGGTCCCCTAAACTCAACTAAGGATAACTCTAAAAGCCATTTTGGCAACAAAGCATTCTATGGGGTGGACTGAGGACTTCGTTGAGAGTTCATTAAGAACAGTTTCTTCTACCCAGTCCTGCTTTTATCCTCTTCCTTCCACAGGTGTTGATACTGAGAACACTCCCTTATAGGAATGTCCTACATGGCAATCTCTGTCCGAGATGCAAGGAGTTAAAGGCTATGAAAACATCTCAGATTCACTTCTTTCATATAGGCTTGGCACCTTTTCCCAAATAGCATCACTTTGCACCACAAGGATTTTAATACTCATTTAGAACTCAAATATTCCTTTTGGGGGCTTTAACTATAACATAAATGGAAATACAAAAATTAATTCAAAGTAAATATCAGGTAGTATGCTTATTAGTCTCAGCTGAGACCAGTCTCTGAGTAACCTAGCTCAAAACCCAGATCTCCTGCTTGACTAGTGTGAGACAATAGAGATCTTCTTGACATCTTTGACCTTAAGCATCTTCATCTATAAAATGGGATGATATTAGTACCTATTTACAGGGTTATTGTGAGAATTAAATACAAGAATATATTCTGAACAGTCATCACAGTGCCTGGAGCATAACATATGCTTAATAATGGTTAGCTATTAAAACCTAGTCTTAGTTTACCTTTTTAGCCTAATTTATTCTTACTACATGTATAGCCAAAGTTGGCTGACTGACTGCCCAACTACACAATGCTATGTTCTCTCACACTGGAAAGACTTTGCTTATGCATGTTCTGCTCCCCCTTCAGGGTCTTCCTGAATTGCATTCTCTTTAGAAATTCTTGATACTGGGGCACCTGGATGGCTCAGTGGACAAAGGCCTTCAGCTCAGGTCATGATTTCAGGGTCCTGGGATCAAGCCCCGAATCGGGCTCTCTGCTCAGCAGGGAGCCTTCTTCCCCTTCCCTCTCTCTGTCTGCCTCTCTGCCTACTTGTGATCTCTGTCTGTCAAATAAATAAATAAAATCTTAAAAAAAAAGCATAAAACTATTTAAAAAAAAAAGAAATTCTTGGTACTTCTATCTGGGCAAAAGATCTCCCTTTCCTGTGTTGCATAACAATTTATCTTCACTTCTTATATGACATCTTCATGTTATCTGTGCTACAAGATTGTAAGCAGCTCAAAGTCAAATCCCAAATCTGATTTATCTTTATATTCACTGAAGCACTTGCACAGTTCTCTGCATAAACTAAGAGCTCAATAAATATTCATTGCGTAACTGCATGAATGAGTTAGGTCAACATGGTGGCCTCACCTGAAATTTGCATATATGCAAATTATCAAGGACAGGGTCTTATATCGGAGTTGGTATATTGGATAAGAATCATGATTTTCAACAAAGAAAGATCAACATACAATGCCACCTGACTACTATTATAATTCTTTTAGAAGGAATCCAAATGCAGATAAAGTTAGAAGCAAACAAGTATGAAATATCAGTAAAATCATTTATTTACATATCACATACTTATATTGGCTTGTATTATGCAACAGACATTTTTCTAAGAGCTTCATAAATGTTAAATTATTTCATCTTTGTGACAATCCTGTCATTAGTCTCTTTATAAAGATGAACAAACGGAAGTACAGAGAGGTTAAATAATTTGCTCAAGAATACTCAGACAAAAAATGGCAGAGCTGGGTACTAAAGGCCGTGTCCTTCATTGTTACACTCTGCTGCCTTCTGCTTCCTTGGAGTCAATCTCATGGTACTACCTTAATATTTGCTGTTGCTTTCCCTGCTTTTGTCTCATGTTAAAATCATTTTCTACTGGCTGGTGAGAATTATATACCAACCACTGCACACTCGGTTACTGATAAGTAGAGTTCATCCTTTATGTGAGTGGTTGATAAAAGAGAAGTCAGGAAAATGACCAAACAAAAGGAGAACCTGACATTATAGTCAGTGCTGAGTGCACAGTAGGCAGGCTAAAAATATGTTTCTTGAATGCACAAATTAGACACGAAGAGATTGCATTCTTGTTAGTGAGCCATTGAGTAAACCCAGATGTATTTAGGTAGTTAGCTGCAGGCTCATACGCTTAAAACTTTACATCTTATTTTAAAAAAAACAAACAAACAAAACCAATGAACAATGTGCTTAGAGTTTTTAGATATAAACTTTAAGTCTCAATTTAAAAACATACTAATTTTATCACTGTATAAGGGTTTAGAAATCACGTATCTAGGACTCAGACTTCTCAGAAAGGAAGCATTGTTCTTCTGTAACTAATTGTATAATTATAATACAATGGATTTTAATCATTCCAAAAGAAAAAAATTAAAAGTGTAGGGAAAAACAGAAATTGGCTGATTCCTCATAGTGTAATGCTCAGTAAACAAAGAAATTCCTGGAAGAATATATACAATATGATATACTTTTTATAGTGTTCCAAAGCCAGTGTACATCTATATGTGGGAGAAGAGAAAAAAAAAAAGCAAGGGAATGATAAAAACTAAGTTCAGTATAGAGGTTACTCTGGCACAGTGCAGAAGGGGAGGTGCGGAATAGCAAGTAATACAGAGATAGATATAAGGCACTGGCAATAATCTATTCTTAAATGGTTTGGTGGATTTATTGAAACCCATTCAATAAATAAGCAAACAAATCAAATATGAAAGGGCACTAATAACCAATAATGATAATGTTCATGAACCAAGGATTAGGATTAATCCATTCCTTTGCCCCTGATATAATAACAATAAAAAGAAAACTCTGAAAAATTTCAGGTGGGAAGAGAAGTGGTTTGAAAAAGCCCAGGCAAAGAAAAATAGGATAATTTCATTCATCCCTCTATTTATCCACTCAACAACATTTTACTGAGCATTAACTCTTACTCTGGAGCAATTCTGTAGGTAGTGGATGAAGTGGAAGACTTGTAAAGATGAATACAACTAATTCACTCACTTCTTCTCCTATTCATCCAAAGAGTCTTTACAGATTATCTGTTGAATAATAGACAGTCACTTACATACTGTGATACAGTGATTAATAAGATAGACTGTCTCTGCTTGCAATCTGGTAGTTGACTTAGATATCCTTTAGGTCATTACTATAAAGTATGATGTGTGTTATGATAGCAGAACTACGGGGTGCTAACAGAAGACCATGGGAACAGAAAGAATGTGACTATTCACCTAATACCTGTGAGTATCACAAGGGAGATAATATTAGGGAAGGATCTTAAAGGTTGAATACAAGTTTACTAGGTAGAGATGTGAATAGATATTGCAGGTAGATAGAACAGAATGTAGCTAGCATAGAAATAAAACATAGCAGATTGTTTTTTAGTAAATGCTTAGTTTGATACTGTTAGGACATAGAACATATAGAAAAAGGGTTCTGATAGAAGGTGAAACTGGGGAGAAGAATTGGGAGTAAACTTTTGCAACAGATTTTATGCTTTGCTAAAGCATTGCATGTTATGCTGAAAATGAAGTTTATTTTCCAGGAAATAGAGAAATATAGATATCTTTGTTGTAAAAAGAGACAAAGTTGGAGTGGGGAGAAACAGAAACAAAGAATTCAGATGGGAAACAGTGGAAATTATCCAGGCAAGAGTTGTAAATAATTTATATTTTTGGGTCTTTGCTATTGAAAGGATATGTCTACAGAGTGAGCATTGTTTCTAACATTGTAACAAAGAGTTTATATTCTAAGAAAATAATTGTATGTGTCCACATGAATGTGTGTGTTTGGTGGGAAATGGGAAGTAGGTACAGTGAAACAATTACCTAATATAATATAATATAATATAGAATATATTCATATGAATATATATTCATATGAATATAATATAGTATATTCATATGAATATATTATATGTACATATATAATATATAATATGTACATATTATATGTGTATGTGTGTGTGTGTATATATATATGTATATATTAAACCACAATGCAAGATAATATGTGTTTAAATGTCTCCTTTAAGAAATATAGCCAGTCCTTCCATAGGATCATGGAGAGGGAGGTTTAAGACAGAAGGATGATTTCAGTGCAAAGATTGTTTTCAATATGGGAGAAGATATAAGGATGCTTGAAGAAAAACAGAACCTAGTGAAGAAAGAGAAATTGGAGCTTCTAAGAGAGATGAGATAAAATGGGGGCAAAGTTTCTCAGGAATTGAAAGGTGGAGAAGTTCAATAAGGGGCAATATTTCTGTCCCTATGAAGGTGATAAAAGGATGAATAGACAAGGGTAATGATCACATTTGGGAAACTGAGGGGCAGGGTGGTTTGGGGGCTCAGTTTGCTTAATAAAGTCTGAAATGAAGCCATCTGTGAAGAGAAGTGGTGAGATTTTAGATATTGAAGAATTCAGTGATTATGGTATCAAAATGTCAATTGGAATCAAGTTTCTTAATAATTTATGTTTGTGCTATTGAAGTACCAGTGGCAGTGAAACGTAGCAGTGTTGGTGAATGAGAAGAGGTGGTGGAATACGTTGTAATGAAGTTTTTAGAGACCTATACAGAAGAAAACCATGAAACAATGAGGTCTAAGACTTGGTGAAGCTGTTGTGTGAATGCTACAAGGTAGAGAAAGCTGTTGACTGATTCATGGAGGGGTCTCAAAATGACACTGAGGGGGGGTGCCTGGGTGGCTCAGTGGGTTAAGCCTCTGCCTTTGGCTTGGGTCATAATCCTGGGGTCCTGGGATCCAGCCCCGTATCGGGCTCTCTGCTCAGCAGGGAGCCTGCTTCTTCCTCCTCTCTCTGCCTGCCTCTCTGCCTACTTGTGATCTCTGTCTGTCAAATAAATGAATAAAATCTTTAAAAAAAAAATGACACTGAAAGTTGAATGAATGTGTCATGATGTGGACTTAAAGTCAATACAAATGGAAGGGAAGGTCAGGCTAAAGAGAAAATGCGTATACAGTTTGTACAATAAAAATCAGGGTCTGTGGGGTTTTAGAAAATTGTGGTAGTAAAGTAAAAAACATTGAAAAATACATTGAAATAGTAAAAGGATTGTGGATCACAAAATTTTTCAGAGGCTGAGAGAGGCTACTTTATATTTCTGTTCATATCTACCTTCCTTACTCCTCAGCCTAGATTCTTCTTTAGATAATAAAGATACTATGTTTAAAAGGATTTCTTTTTTTATTTCTTTAATCAGATTTTCATAAATGAAATATATGTAAATACATAGGCAAGTGATGAGTACTGTGGTTAACTACATATCTCATGATTCACTGTCACCTTTGGTCCATACACATCCCTCCCTTGTTTCATTTATTTAATGATTCCATTGTATCTCCAGTCCCAATTCCCATCTTCCCCCCTTTCTCCACCAAAGGCAAATTTTCAAATATACACATCTTGTATCTTTTTGTTTGCATGTACTCTTGCAAAATGCGTATTTTTGTTTTGTTTTGTATGCAGTTTTAATTAGCATAAATAACATTGTATGACATACTTTATTCAGGCTCTGCTTTTCATTCTGAGGGATGTCTTTAAATCTATCCACGTTGCCATGATTACATCAAAGTTGTTGCTTTTAACTGTGCATTAAATTCCATGGTGTGCATTCAGAACACTTTACCTATCACTCTTCCAGTAGTGGACATTCAAGTTTGCCTCCACAAATAATACACCAGGGAATATCCTTGCATATGTCCTCTTTGGGAGTTTTGCACAAGCTTCTTGGGGATACAGATCCAAAATAGAACTGGAGATGGTAAATTGTAGACATACTATTTTGACTATGTAGAGCCAGATTGTTTTCCAGAATAGCTGCTCTAGTTCACACTCCCAACAATAGTCTGAAGGTTCCTACAGCCCCACATTACAGCCAACACTTGGCATTACCACCTAACCTGTGCTGAACTAATATGTTTAGATTGACATCTTGTTCTGGCTGTAATTTGCATGTCTGATTGCTGTAAGGTTTTAGCATCTCTTCCATGCTTCATGAATTTTTACATTTTCTATTTTGCATTACTTGTATTCTTTTTTCTATTTTTATTCTTGGCTAATTTTTAGAAGTTTCTTGTGTATTCTGATTATAAATACCTTATCAGTTTTGAGCACTACAAACATCTTTTCCCATTCTGTCATCTCTTTTTTGATTTTGTATGTAGTGTTCTTATTGACCAGAAATCTTTCACTTCGGAGCAATCATGCCAGAAGAGGAATGGGTCAATAAATGGCTCTGCTTCTCTAGAATTTAAAATTTTGAACTTAGGGACAAAAAGGCTGCATAGATTTTTGAGATACCTTGATGACAACATGAGCTGCTAATGAAATACTATGACTTGTTCCCATCCTTTACTTTCAGGGGTCTTTTATTTATTTTTTAAAGTTTGAACTCTTCTTTGAAATCCATAGGGTACTTTTATTCAGGTAAGCTAGAATTGCTTTCTATTGCTTATAGTTGAAAGAACCTTCACTAATACAGAAGATGAGACAACTGGAATGACAAAATGGTGTCACCAGGACCAGAGTTCATAACAGTCCTGCAAGACGTTGTGATCCATGAATTTCCCATCATATGTTTCCTTCATAAGCTGTTCAAAGAGAGAACAAAATGGTGTATTCTCACATAGTGAAGCTTCTGTTATTGAAAAATAGATCTCCCACCCAGTTCCATCATCACATTCTGTTATAAACATATATACTAATAAAAACATGAGAATTTGAACCTTCAGTAGCACTAGCCACATTTTTAATGATGGACTTAAAATAAAAACCCAAAGGTCTTTCTTAAGAGAACTCTGAATGAGCTAAATTTTCTCATTTTTTAGTGACTATTAATCTGAACAGCACTTGCTTCATCAGCTGCATCTTTCTAAATATGGATGTACTTAGACAGTAAATACATCCTCTTCCCAGCACAAGCTTTGTGTCCTATCAAAGGATCAATTATGCTCCTGCAAGGGGGCAATGCATTACTAAATAATGTCAAAAATGTGATTGCCTTAGAGAATAAAGGGAGGACAGTGTTTATATAAGAAGTGCTCAAAGAATGCAGTTTTTTTTTTTTTAATTTTTGCTCTTTAACTGGTAATTGAAATATGCCTAGATCCTAAAATAGAGATTCCTGAGAACAGATGTGATTATAATTTTGTCAAGGACAACAGTTTGGATTTTTGTTACATTACAGGAAATGAATCTTTCAGGTTAGCATGAATGAGAGTTCTTTTATTATTTTATTCCAGCACTTCCCGAACTTGGCTCAAAAGATTTTGATTAAAGTTCTGAGTAGGGTCAGGAATCTGTATGTTTAACCAACACTCTAAATAGTTCTTAGGAAGGTGGCAATTGATTGGAGTGAATATCTTTGGGAAATATATGCTATAAACTATCATGGATTTATTGCATCTATCTAGAATTTTAGAAAATTGGCTTTGCTGATAAGCTGCAAAAGTATCACATGTCTCATCTATTAATATAACAAGATTACTGGGAAAATTAGATGTGATAGTATATGTAAAGAAATAGCCTTTATTCACTTTTTCACTTAGCAAAAATTTATTGAATTCCTACCATGTTAAAGTCAGCTGGGAATATACAAGGCATACAGAGATTATAAAATGTAATCCTTGACTTCAAAGAGTTCATGATGTATTAACCAGTAGGTGACAGGCACTTAAGAATTAACAGGAAATGAAAATGTATGATAAGTGCTATGATCGGAGAAATATACTATTATGAAAGTGTTTTAAAGGAACATCTGATCTATACCTTGGGGTATAGGGAAAGGTGTCAAAATTGATGACTGAAAGATAAAATGTGATCAGGCAGATGAAGAGGGAACTAGAGTAGTGCACAGAGAAGGAAATGCATCCTAGGAGACTTGACAGTGAGAGAGAGAACAGCATAACTGAAAATCTGAGTGTGTGACTAAAGTCTAGCATAAGGGGAGAATCATATTGAGAGAAAATGCTGGAGGGATGAGCAAGAGTCAGGATCTGTGGGTCATGTTGAATGATCTGGACTTGACTTTTCAAGCTGGAATATGTGTTTTGGAAGGTATTTTCAAGGGAGGGTCATGATCAGATTTATGTTTTTAAAAAACCGCTTGAGCTCCAGTACAGAGAATAGATTTGTAGAGGGTTAAAACTGCAGGTAAGGGGGCTGGTTAGACTAATTGAATTGAGAGGCCATGAAGCCCTGAATTAGGGTAACTGGGGAATAAAGAAGGTTGGGGCAGATTGGAAAGATAGAAATCAAGTAGAGTCAAAAACACTTAGATATTTGTGTCCTCTGAGCCTCGTGCAGTGATATGCACATAGAAGGCACTCTAAAAAAATGTTTGTTGAATGAGTCAGTAAAGTACCTCATAAAAGGAATAGTAAAGTTGGCTTGTGACAAGTTTCCTCTACGTATTAGACACATCTTCCTGGATTTTTAGTCAGGTCTTCAAACTCAGTGTTTCCATAACTGCATCTGTCTTTGTCATTAAAATCTACTTCTCTTCCTGAATTTTTTTCCCCCTTCTGGACCTGGTATAATCTCTGTCCATTCACCCAAGTCTGGGAATCATTTGTCTCTGTATCTCCAGTGCCTAATGGAGTACTTCCCCAACTAGGCATAAGTATTCCATAACATGGGGTTGAATAAATAGTTCCATGAATTCGCTTAAGCTCAAACTTCAAACCTAAGTGAAGCTGACCTACCTACTCACATCCAATCAGTGACCAAAGAATTGAACTCACTTTGGAACATTCACTGAATCCACCTCTTTTTCCCTCTATTGCTAGTTTCTTGTCTGCTTGTCTTGGTTTGGTTTGGGCTTTTTTTTTGTGGACATGGACTCTATTTATATGTCTATCTCCAAGCTGTGCCCTCTTCAATATATTAAATTTAGCTGCTAGATAAATACCTCCAAAAGACAATTTTTGCCATAGTTCTCTATTCAGTGACTCTCCCTCACCATCCTAGCCTGACCCTCATGATACTCCTTAATTTTCCTTCTGATCTTCTCTTCCTTTTTTCCTATTATCTTCCCCCTCCTCCCTCACACCAGGCTACTTCAGTCATGATGGTATTATCACAGTTTCTGAAAATGCCCTACACTTCACCATATCTGTATTTGACTCATTTTGCTCTTTTTCTCAATATTCTCTTCATTTCAGACTCTACTTGAGCCCAGCTTCCTTCAAAGCCCAGGTCTCAGGCATGTCTTCTCCATGGAGTCTTCTTTGTCTCTTCCCAGCTAGCAATGACTGGTCTTCTCTAAACTCTAAGAACATTTTCATTTGCACATGTTTTAAGCTTCATGTCACTTTCTTTCTTTTAAATAGTTGTTCCTATTCCTATTTTACTTCCTGTAAAACAAGGACTGTAGACAAGACATGGGCTGTGTTTCTTCTTTCTGACATGGTGATGCTGAATCTGTTGCCTTCCAAACACAATATGCCTGATAAATATTTACTGGATGAATGAATAAATGAATGAATGAATATCTAAAATCCATTCCTGCCTCAAACCAAGGGATTATTTTGCCATTCCTCTTATTATTTAATCCTCAAAAAGGGCTAATATAGTCCCCTTCAAAGGATTGACACATGAGTAGAAATGTTTAGGTTGTCACAATGTCTAGGGAAGGGTCGTTACAGACATTTATCAGCTAGGACCAGTGATACTGATATTTTGAAGCACTCTGAACAGTCCCTGTCCACCTGTTGAAAAACACTTGTGGCATTTGAGTTTTATTTTATTATTTTTTTTTTAATTTTTTATTTTTGATAAACATATATTTTTATCCCCAGGGGTACAGGTCTGTGAGTTTACATATTTTATTATTTTTTAAAAGATTTTATTTATTTATTTGTCAGAGAGAGAGGAGCGAGAGCCAGCACAGGCAGACAGAGTGGAAGGCAGAGGCAGAGGGAGAAGCAGGCTCCCTGCGGAGCAAGGAGCCCGATGTGGGACTCGATCCCAGGACGCTGGGATCATGACCTGAGCCGAAGGCAGTTGCTTAACCAACTGAGCCACCCAGGCGTCCCAAGTTTTAGTGTATGATAAGAAGAATAAGAATTTTTGACTTCCATTTCTTACAAACTGGTCACTTAATTATATTAAGAATTTGATAAACTTAGGTGTATAAAGCATCTAGGTTAGCTTGCAGAATAAGCTTACAGTCAGGGATAGCTGTCACTATCAATTGCTTATCTGGAAAAAATGGGGCTGGTGATAATACCTACCTCACAGTATAAAATGGAGAATTAAATGAGTCAGTGCACAGAAAGCTCTTTGAACAATACCCTGGTATAATGTCAGTACTGAACAAATATTAACTGTTGTCATTATTATTGTTATCCCTTTACTAGTATTATTTTCAGATGTTTCACAGAGCAAGATTATATTGAGTTTACAGTCAGCTAAAAGCCTCAGGATGTTTTCACATGAAGAGTTGTTAAGTCAGTTCCTTTGCAATCTCATACCTATGAACAAAATAAGCTCAGACCTTGCTGTGCTTTGGTTCCTTTTGAAGGTTGATGGGAAATTCCAAGGTGAACCAGACTTAATGCCTGTGGCCTTTATCCACAGCACTGAGAAAGGAATATCAAGGTGAAGAGAAATAGCAATTTGAATCTCGGTTTTGCATTGAAATGGATCCGGCACTCTGCGGCTTTTTATACAATGCTGGAGCTGCCTTTCCAGTCCGCATTTGGTTTTCTGGAGAATGAAATGTATGAAGATAGAAATTTGCTTAGGGGCTTGTTATTTTATTTTCTTTTGTTTTATTATTATTTTTTTTAACGGTTCTTCTTTTTTTTTTTTTTGGATGTTCTAGTGGGGCTTAGTTGAGTTGCTATCCACCTTTGAGTTTAGAATTAGCTTTTTGCTTGCTTTCATGATAATTGTTAACTGAACTGGCTCACAAAGCACTTTCACGTACATTACTGCTTTTGATTTTTCACAACAGCCCATGGAGTTGGGATTTTTCTTTTTCTTATTTTACTAATAAGGAAACGGAGCACATTTGTGATTCACACTATAGGTAGTGTCAGCTCTGGCTCTAAAATCTGAAATTAAGAGGTGAGCTATTTCATATAAGGACAAACTGATATGGGAAATAAAGGAAACAAGAAAAATTAAATTTCCGTACTACCTACAGTCCACTGACAAGTCCTTGAAACAGGCAGAGTGACATTCCTCTAGGGACTCAACTGCCTCAATGTTCATATTTGCTAAGGGCAAAAGGCAACCTTAGCCCAAACCCCAGGATCCTATGAGTCTACTTTCACATATAAAGTCCCTTTGGAAACTTCCTTTATCTCTAGCCCCAAGATATGTGTTGGTAATCATCTGATTATCCCCCAAGCATATGACCCACCCATATGCATCTGAAGTGTCTCATGTCTAAGATTTTATTAGACAGTAATAAATGACCTTTCCCTAACAATAGCTAGTCCCTTCAAGGTCCTGGAAACCTTGCTTCCAAATTTCCTTAGAGACTTAAGCTATCACTAACAACCTGCCGACTTGAAAGTATATAACTAGCCTCTCCTCGTGACCCCAGTGGAGCTCTTTCTACTCACGGGTCCTGTCCCCATGCTTTAATAAAATCACTATTTTGCACCAAAGTTGTGTCAGGAATTCTTTCTTGACCATAGGCTCTGAACCATAATACCTTTCCTACTCCAAATCAACTTCAAGTAGCCATATACCTCAGGGATTCCTAGAATAGGTTGTTGAGAAGAACAATGAGAGAGGAAGAAATGAAACATTTACTTTATGGACTAATTTCTATAAATCAGAAATTATGCTGATGCTACACACTGTTCATTCATCATTTTATGTTGTCCTATACACAGAAGTTACAGAAACTGAGAAAAGGAGAAGTTAATCAACTTAGCAGGCTCCAAACTATGTACAGGCTAATGTGCTAATTTTTGTAAGTTTGTTTGAAGCTCAAAGGGCCTCCAGAGGTACAAGTGTGCAAAGTGATGGTTAAACGCAGCTGAAAGTTGTTCAAAGTTGTCAGGCCAAGTTCTTTTATTAAATACCATTTTTGACTTTGGTTCTGTGAAAGGTTAGCTGGTAATGATTTTAAAAACAGGATGCATAGGAAGGACTTTCCCACGTGGTTGAAGGGGCAAGATAAGGTGGCTTTGGCCAAAGCCATGTGTACCTAGGGGAATTAAAAAAAAAAAATCTGTATCCTCAAGTCCAGTGCTACATGTTTTCTTTTTTTTAAATTTAATTTAATTTTATTTCTTTTCAGTGTTCCAAAATTCATTGTTTATGCACCACACCTAGTGCTCCATGCAATGCTTTTTTTTTTTTTTTTTTTCTTTGTTAGTTCTTGCAGGAATCATAATAGAGTATCTTTTGGGAACTACATATATCTTTTTCTCTCTCACTGACTCAAATAATGGTGATCTTTTGGGAAAAGAATCTTTGTGGACCAAATTTACTTACAATTATTTTTGGTTACTCAAAACACTTCCAAACCAGAACTTAAATTAAGACTTTAATGATTCTGATTAAAGCAGATGTAAGGAAGACTTATAATGACTTATTCTTGCCTAAGCTAGTGTAAAAATTTCACAAACTTCCTCTGTGGGATGAACAGTCTTCAAACTTTTTATGTAAACTGTTTGTGTTGTTTATGTATTTCAGAGAGATAAAATTTTGCATTCAGTATGTATGCACATTTCCCCATTTCATCACAAATAGATCAACACTTTGTAATAGCTTTCTAAACAATATAATTTTTTGGTTTTATCTTTCACTTATATCAGTTCTATGTGTGTGTGTTTTTTTTACCCTATTTTTTAAAAATCTAAAGGAAAGAGGAGGTATATCTGTTATTTGTGGCTGGATGGCATTACATGAATATTTTAAAAGCAAGTTATAGAAATCTCTTAGAAACTTATGCAACAGGTATATGTTTATTATTCAATGCCTTCATGAAAAAATAGATTTTTCAACTCCCGAGGTTATACTGGTGAACATAATTTAAAATAAAACCTGAGAAAAGTAAAAGAGATTAAATAAATATTCATGAAAATGCCCTCTTCAGGAAATAGGGTCATTTGAACAGTCTATTCCATTAAAAATCGCTTTATTTCACTTAAATTGGTTACCTCGCAGGGAAGGAAGACATAAGAATACTAAAGGATTGATTCTGAAATCTGGACCAAAGAAATGACTTTGAAATCTCTCCATTGCATTAGCCAGATGGAATTTATCACACAAATAATCTAGAACCGATCAGTTGTTTTAACCTATATAACTTGGAGGAGTACCAAGAATCTATTTAAGTGCTATGTCAATTGTATGAAGAATTAACATTTTTATTAATATATAAATATTGATAAACTGCAAATTAACTTGGACTTTTACAGCATTGGGATGATCTAAAGTTAGCAACTTCCTCAATGTGATTTACTAGCAATCACTTAACAATGATCATTAAAATTAATTCACAATCAGAATAACACAGAATAGACTTGTGGAATCATTAGCATCACTTGATTTGTATTTATGACAATCACCAAAAATTAAAGCACATGTTCTTTAATCAAAAGATAAACAAGTTTGAAACTAAAATAATCTTTTATCAGATATTGGTAACCATACTTCCTGATCAACTATTGTGATGTTTGAAAGTTTAATCTAAAGAATTTGCAACCGTTGCGTGAATAGTTTTTCAGACTTGTGATTATCCCCTCACCCACTTTTGCTCTTTCTTTCTTTCTTTCTTTCTTTCTTTCTTTCTTTCTTTCTTTATTTCTGGCACTTTAACTGGTGCCTTGGTCTAAATGTTCATGTCCCCTCTGAATTCCTATGTTGAAAGCCTAATGCCAGAAGTGATGCTATTAGGGGGTGGGGCCTTTGGGATGTGCTTAGGTCACAAGAATGGAGTCCTCATAAATGGGATTTTTGTTAATATAAAATAGACCCAGGAGCTCCCTAGCCCCTCTAACCATGTGAGTACAGGTCTGCAACCTGGAATCTGCCCATGCTGGCACCTTGATCTTGGACTTCCAGTCTCCAGTACTATGTGAAGTAAGTTTCTGTTGTATATGGTATTTTGTTATAGCTGCCCAAACAGCTGAAGTGGATAATACGGCAAAACCATCATGCTTCAGTGACAGTATCCAAGCCCCTTGGGAGGTACTGAAAGAATCAAGGAAGAGACTGGTTAGATGAGATTGTTCTAGACTAAGGATACCCAAACTGTGTTCTGGGACCAGAAGTATCAACATCATCTGACAGTATGTTAGAAATGCAAATCCTAGGAGAAGGGGGGTGGGGTTATGGACATTGGGGAGGGTATGTGCTATGGTGAGTGCTGTGAAGTGTGTAAACCTGGCAATTCACAGACCTGTACCTTGGGGGATAAAAATACATTATATGTTTATAAAAAAAAAAAAAGAAATGCAAATCCTATACCCCATCCTGAACCTAGGGAATAAGACTCTGCAGATAATTCATATGCAAAATAAAGCTTGAAAAGCACAGTTCTAGGAGATGCCTTAAATACTTCAGAAGCTGAGTTGGTACCTGATACTTCTTTTCTTTTCTTTCCTTTCCTTTTCTTTTCTTTTCTATTCTTTTATTTCTTTTCTTTTCTTTTCTTTCCTTTTCTTCTTTTCTCTTTTCAATTCCAGTAAGGTTAACAAACAGTGATATATTACTTTCAGGTGTGCAATATAGTGATTGACTTTTCTATTCCTGACAGTAGTTTGGTCAACTGAACTTGAATGCTAGAATGGTCTAAAGCTTACCTAGGCAGACCAATAATTATTCCTGGAAAAGATTATTTATCTTAAGTATTTCATGTCTTGCCTTTTCCAACAAGACATTTTCTTTTTTTTAAGATTTTATTTATTTATTTGACAGAGAGATAGAGAGCACAAGTAGGCAGAACAGCAGGCAGAGGGAGAAGCAGGCTCTCCACTGAGCAGGGAGCCTGATGTGGGACTCCATCCCAGGACTCTGGGATCATGACCAGAGCTGAAGGCTGCTGCTTAACCGACTGAACCACCCAGGTGCCCCAAGCAAGAGATTTTCTAATCATATCTGAAGAGTGACAGGAACTTGAGAGATGCCTAGATTTCACCCTGTGTTGATCTGCATCCAGCACTTAACATAAGGGTGGAAATAGAGAAAACATTTTCTTACCCATATGAGGTCTCAGAAGACACTTAATTCTTAAACTGAATATTTTAACCCTTATGGGTTCCCAGAGATTTTGGACGATATGTGGCTGTGTGCTTTGGGTTGCCATCCATTCTAATTCTTTGCAGACTGGGTGCATTCCTAGTTTATTCTCTGACTTTAGTCAAGATGGAGGAGGAAAGGGAATGAGTATATTTTTGAAACTTTAGAAACATAAATATTGCACATGGTGACTAGCTAGGATTCATGAATGAAATAGGGGTTGAAAATAGGTACCTATAAGGGTCATGCAGGCAAAATAAAAGTATGAAGTAGGCAGAGAAACGGGCAATGGGAAGTTGAGGGGACCAAGGTAAATTAGGGAGAACATGTCCAGTGTGTAAAAGCCAGCCCCTGCTTAGTCCCACCTGGTTGCAGTCAGGCAGTTGTAGGAGCACAGATCATCTGATAGAAGCATGAAATGTGAACTTTTGCATGGCATCTCTCAATGTTTTAGAACACATTGCAGGCAGAGGAATGTGTCTCATGACCAGATTCAATCCCCAGGTCACTAGTTGGCCACCTTAAGAGAAACAGATTCTTGTAATATATTCCAATAATTATCAATTGCTTCTCTAAGGAAGTTATTTCTTTTATGTGTCATAAAACTATTATGTGTTCATTCTTACCCCATTTTCTTTTTGTTTTGTTCTTAAGGAGAAGAACAATGACTGCCATCCATTATCTGCATTAAAATGCAATGCATTTAAAAACTTGAGCCACCCCACAGAGAACTTATTAATCTCCCAGTGAAATGGTACCGACATATTCTTGTAATATCGCTCACATACAATTTTCTCAGGATTTTTGCTAAGGGGATTTTGATGGAACCTGTTTGAGACAGGAAAAGAGGGCCTTGTCTTTTCTCAGTGGGGTGTCTTTAAAACACTGAAGGAACTCCTGGTGGCTCTGAAAGCTTTTGATATGCTTAAATTTGCTTAATTATCCCTAATACTGAATGCTTAGTCAAAACATAATGTCATATGGTGAACAACCTCAAAGGCTCTTCCTAATAGCGGCAATTGCTTTGGATAATGAATGAGCTGAACCTGCCAAGACTTCTGTGTTCCTCCGCATGTCCATCTTGGTATAAACAGAGGTCTTCCTCAGTTTAAAAAAGTGAATTTTGGTTTTTGTAGGTTGATGGGACTCTAACCTACTGTTCTCCAGCATTCACTATTGTATCTGTTTGTAAAACTTACTTCCATGTTAAACAGCTGATGCTATTATTTAACAGAATCTTTTAGTCCTCTTCAATCTTTTACTGTGCAACAATAATTTGAAAGCTTATACAGAAAATCAAATAAAAATGACAACTACTTCAAAGTATCAGGGCAAATTTTAAGCAAGAGTGTTTTAAATTTATATCTAAACCCACCATCCTCCACTTGCATTATTATTTGTAGTTTAATTTTTTTAAGAAATAAAAAGAAATTTCTTAACATTTTTAACAAATTGGGAGAAACAATGGTTCATGTTGGGAGCAAAGGTTGCTAAGTCATTAGGAAAAAGTAAATGTTTTCTTTATTCATACTTGCGCTTGAAGAAGCCAGTACAATGCCTGGCAATTTGCAGTGACCCACGGAAGTGCTGAATGAATAATAGGACCCCAGCTGTTCTAAGAGCACATCCTCTCAAGGCCTGGTAGACTTGAGATGAGGATGGATAGTCCATGAGCAGAGATTTTCTTTCCAGACCAGGAGCATCCCCCAGTCTGACCCTTTCAATGCTGGTAGAAGTAGGAGAAGGGTGAGGATCGGTAAGATTGTGGTGAATGTCACAATTCAAGGATCTCATGTTTTATATTCTTGTAGGAGTTTTTTTTTTTTTTTTTTTAAAGAACCTATTCAAACCCACTCACACATTTATATTAAAAGTTATGTTAATTGCCAAGCAAATAATATTTCAAACTTAGAAACCCTACTCATTCCTAATTATAGCTGTCAGAATGGCAGGGCTTTGTGAACTAAGTAGCAAACATGGAAAAGCCTTCCTCGTAAACCAATAAAGTGGAACATTTTAAAAGATACATAATTAATTATTTAGCACAAGGAAACACTCTGCAGCTTGTACTGTGTCTATGTACAATTGCATGATTCTTTTCTTTCTGATAGAATGCTAATTGTTCTTTTTAAGTACCTTGGATACAAATCACTTGATTTCCTAACTGGTATGTCAAACTAACTTACATAGTCAGTACCTACTTGTGAATATATTGAAAATATGGCTATGGAAGTAAATGGAATGGACCATTTACAGCCTTCTTTATAATACCTCAAAGGCATCTATCATGTAGGCAAGCACTTTGGCTTAACAATTTCTCCTTTAATACAGAGGCTTGTTAAAAGTGGCTGTTCAGAATATGTTGTTCATTCAGTAGTGATTTCTGATAGTTTCAGTAGCATGTAGGGAACTGTGACAGTGATTTATTGTAAGTTATTATACTAATTACAGATGTAACATTAAATTGTTTGCTCAAAAGTTTAACCTAGAAGGGGGAAAAAAAGAGATTTAGATACAGAGGTGTGTAGCATTGTGGATGATATTATGGGCTCTATAAGAAAACTTTCTGGGTTCATTTCTGCCCCCACCATCTATTAGCCAAATGAATTTGGTCACCTTACTAACGTGTCTGGGTTACATATTTCTCCCTTGGAATTTGGGTCTGATAACTGTTCTCATTGGATGGTGTGAGGATGAGTCCCAACAATATATGTAAAAGGCTTAGATAATACTAACCACATAAACACTTGATTTTTTTCTAGCTATTATTGTTTCAAAATTAAACCAGAAATTAGGATACTTTCTGCATTGCCAGAAAACATTTAATAATTACTAATTACTTGAGAACCAATGGTTCATACCAGTCTTTATAAACATTCACAGTAAATACGATAAAACATTACTCTGTTGTATAAAGAAAGGCCAATGCATTTGGAGATGTGCTTTTTTTCCCTGAAGAAACTTGCTTTATGAGAACATCTTATATCTCTGCCTGCTAATCCCTTATTTGGGTCTTTGTCCTTAGGTGAAATCCCTTATTGACATAAGACTAATACTTTAGCTATCTAAAAATTCAGCTCCCTGGAAGACTCTCTCTGGAAGATGATGGCTCAGCACCAGGAAATAAACAGGCCATTCTAGGCATAAAAAGAAAAAGAAGTAGATGTCAAAAAACCTATGTCCCAAATTCTTACTCTTTACTTATAAGGACTTTTTTTTTTTTTTCAGTCATTCACTCAAAGTTTATTTGTCCTCATTTTATACATAGTTCCTATGGAAAAGCGATTCTGGATTCCTGTGAAGGAAATTAGGAAGCAATAAATTAGAAATGGGAAAACTGATCATATCTATGTCATCGAGAATTTAGCAAATGGCTGATGACAACAAAGGAGATAGAAAATTTCAGAAGGCAGAAATGATGTAAAAGAATAAGTCCGAGAACCTTTCAGAGCTATTTTGCTTTGAGATGGATCTTCCTTTTTACCTCAATAGATTCTGATGCTATCTAAGATTGTAATATACAGATTAATAATTGATATTTATACATGATCTAAATCATCAAAAATATTTGGACCTGTTTACCTTACTTTGTGTAAGAAGTTAGAGAAGGAATATACCAGATTTGCCAAACTGGTGGCTTACAGAAGGACTCTGACTTGGTGAATATAATCGGTTATAGTTTATTTAAAACAATTGAATTACTTACTTGCTGATATTTAAAAAATCAGAAACTTTCTCCTAAAATTGGCTCCCATTTCTTGGAAAAATTAGAAGATATGGTAATAATGAACCTATGTACTTATTTTCCAACAGACAACTGTATGGGAACTCTCATATATTACCAATGACATTAAAAATATCATCACCACTTGCAGTGTGGGGGTTAAGGGTGTAGGAGAAGAATAAATGAAACAAGATGGGATTGGGAGGGAGACAAACCATGAGTGACTCTTAATCTCACAAAACAAACTGAGGGTTACTCGGGGGAGGGGGGTCGGGAGAGGGTGGTTGGGTTATGGACATTGGGGAGGGTATATGCTATGGTAGTGCTGTGAAGTATGTAAACCTGGCGATTCACAGACCTGTACCCCTGGGGATAAAATACAATATATGTTTATTAAAAAATAAAAAAAATTAAAAATTAAAAAATATTGGAAAATTTGGAAGTTTATTATAATGTTATTATAAAATTTTGAAGGCTTATCATAAAGCTAAACTATAACCCAAAGATTCTACTCCTAATTTAACCTAAAGAAATCAGTGCATATGTTCACAAAGAAGATTTATATAAGAATGGTCATAACAACTTTAGTCATAATAGCTTCAAACTGGGAACAACCCAAATGCCCATCAACAGGAGAATGTATTAACAAATTATGGTACAGCCATTCAGTAGAATGCAACCCCAAAATAATAATAAACACAAAAACAAGTAAGTGATACACAGCAGCATGGAGAAAACTCAAAACCATTATATGGAGGGGAAAAAGAAAGTCAGGCATAAGAAGTACACCCTTTCTGATTTCATATGTAATGAAGTTTAAGATAAGAAAGATTATGCTACAGTGCTAGAAATCAGAATAGTAATTGTCTTGGGGGATCTGAGGTGGAATTGCAACTGGAATTGACTGGAAAGGGAAATTTGTGGGCTGCTGGAAATATTGTTTATTTTGATTTTGGTGGTGGTTATATACATTTGCCAATATTAAGCTCTATGCTTGTCTGCTGTGGATTTTACTGGAGACACCGTATGTGCCAACAAATACGATCAACCTAAAGACAAGAGAAACAAACTCATAATTAAAGCCAAATAGCTGCCATCTCCTTTAGCCATGTTATACTCTATTTGCGTGGGTCTGGTGGGTATCAAGTCTGTAACTCTAAGACAGTTTTAGTTACCTGGAAAACTCTGTTCTTCATGGTTACTAATTCCTTCAAGGTTCTAGAGAGTGACAATGTTTAGCTGTTTATCCTTGCATGTTTTGCTCAACGTGGCTTTCTGAGCTGCTTTACTTTGGGTGTTTCAGTTGGCTATCTATCCTCATGTATCAAATGATTAACTGTTATCACTCAGAGCATTTCAAACATTTTAAATAAATAAGAGCACTGCTTGACACAGCAGGCAGCAAGCTTAGGTGAAATAATAAAACTCATTACCCTGAAGACTTACACAGATTCAAAATAATAATCAAAAATAGCTGCACACTGACAAATACAATTATATATTTCAGATCTTTAGAGTTTAAATCATAGCTCAGAGATCCATAACAATTTCCTAAAAGAAGCTATGGATGATTTCAAGTGAATGACAAGAAGGTCAACCAGTTCTCTTTCACAGTACATTCTTTGTTATTTCTATCAGGGACTAAATTCTAAGATGAAAGGATTAAATCTCTGACCAAGAATGGCATTTTAATATTAAACAGATTCAGTCTCCACCAGAATAAAGAATTTCTTGATAAAACCTTAACATAAATCTTTGTGTTTTTCAGAAATTTAAGAGTGCGCACACACACACACACACACACACACACACAACCCCCTTATGTGTCAAATTCATTTGCATTCAGAAGCGTGATACCATTTGAAACTTTATTAAAAGAGGATCTATTCAAGGTCAACTACTATACTTGATAACAAGCATTAAAAGCAGTTTATGAGCAACACATGTTATTAATTAATAATGCACATGTAGTTAAGTGTTGAGATTAAGCAATATTTATGCATGTAAGTATGACTCATTCTTTTCTTAGTGATTTATGAGACAGAATTTTCATCTAACAGACATTTCCAGGTATCTAATCAACCAGAGGTTTTGCATTTTCATCATGAGACAGAGATGTTTCAAATTTAATTACAACTCATTGACCTACAGTAGCGCTTTCAGGGTTGATTTCCATAGTCATCACCAGCAAGTGGAAGCTGACCAGTAATTAAAAGAATTACAAATCTAAAGATTTATAAATAATCTAGTAATATAGTAGGCTTTTTTGGTTTTTTAAGATTTTTTTTCTTAGAAATTTGGAGATGTCACTATAAATTAACATTGCTGCCTGGTCAATCTATGTCCTCCCAAGTTAACCATGTCTATGCAGATCTACAACATCCCTTCATGCCAGAATATTCTAGTAGGTTCCCACCTGCTGTTCCTGCTCCCAGGCACTTCTTGCTGAGCACTGCCCACATGGAATAGATTCATCCACCTCAAAGACCATTTTCACAAGTTGTCCTGACATTCAAGATGTTTGTAATGTTAGAAAGCAGTATAAACCCCTTCTAAGAGCACAGACATTCCACGTCAGGTTCTGCCATGATATATTTATGCTACCTTATTTAACTTTAAGGTCATTTTAACTTTTGACTTTATTTTTATCACATAAAAAGATAGAGTAAGTAGATACATACTACTTGCTATACCTACCTCATTTTTTTTTTTTTTTTGTAAGTAGGCACAGTGTGATCAAGTTTGGCTGCATATAATGAATGCCACAAAAAGTCTAAAAAGTACCAATTTCTGTACCTGAGATACTGATAGGATTTGAAAATCCACAAGTGATTCTAATGCATAATCAAGATGGAGGAATAGTGATGTTGTTGAAGGAAATCTTTATGATTTCCCTCTTAAGGAGGGAAATTAGTAAATTCCCTAGAAAAAGATTAAACATTTTTTTATCAATTTAACTCTAAATAATCGTCAGAGTCTTTATTCAGCATATAGCCTTTCTATTCAGACTTTCTCCCTAATAATGTCCTTTTTGTGTACTAATGGCCATGATGGACCAATTCTACATGGCATTTGTCACATTACCATAATGCATTACAATTTTTTTAAGAATTGATCTCCTACCACATCTGAAACATCCCTGCATATTTTGGTATGTAACTTTTGTTATAATATGTGTTGAAAGAGATGATAGAGTGGCATGTTTTCTTGGTTTCACCTTAGCAGACATAAATGCCCCAGAACTGTACATGCTAATTCGAGATAGAGATAGATAGAGATAGATAGACCTGAGATAGAGAGATGAATGAGCTTAGATATTTGACAGCTTGACGGCAGTTAGCTGTAGATATATATATATATATATATATATATATATATATATTTATTTATTTTTTACCCTTGGGATTTTTACAAGGAAAACACACTGTAGAGTGGATTGTAATGCAAGAAAACTACGCTTATTAGTGATTGACAGCTGTAGGTTTCTGTCATCTTCAAGAAGGAAAGATGTGTGGTAATAAAGGAACCCATCCATAAATCTGTATCTGATGGAGGAGACATTCTGTTAGAATTCAGTACAGATGGGAGCACTTCAGCACATAGCAAGCAGAGCTTCTCCTTTTGACTGTCTCTTAAACACAGTTCCTGTCTCCTAAGGGCTTCAGAATTTTGTGTAGTATTTGAAAAATCAGCCACATGCTTCAACTACAAAGATAATGCCATCTCTGGACATTGCCGACATGCATTCTTCTGCAACGCTGGTGAATCTGCATCAAGCCATTTACACTTGTTTACTGCATTTCCCCAGCAATCAAAAGCAGGCACTTCTGAAATGGTGGTTTGGGATTGCGGTTAACATCTGGAATGGGAAAGAGGAGTGACTAACACATCTGCTTGACACTAGAGACACTTCTTTTTATCTTTTAATGCCAAACTTACTGAATGAGTGGGGTCTATTTATTGCCTCCATTTCCTGCAACCTAATGATTTCTTTCACTACGCCAGTGCGATTGCTCACTGAAATGGTTTCTGACAATGTCTTCATTTGTCAATCTCAGCAGTTCTTTCTTTGTTCTTACTTTTTCTTGATGTTTTGGTACATTTAACACAGTTGACCACTTCCTCTATCACTTTTCCCTGATATCTGTGACAATAGTGTGTTTTCAAGTATGTATTCGTACTTCTTTCCTGTTTCTTCTTGGGGTTTATTTTCTTCCTTCTCTAGAGGAGCTAAGGATGTGGTAATTTTCTCCACATTTTTTCTATGTCTTAACTACTTTCAGTATTTTATCAATTCACATCTCCAACCATCATTGCTAAGAAAACAGCCTGAAAGAAAAAGAAAGAAGGAAAGAAAGAAAGTCACAAACCTCCCATGAAATTTACCCACTGAATTTTCACTTGAATGCTTGACTGAATTTAAAATAACAGGCTCATCTCTGAACTTCAGCGTTTTCGTATTCAATTAATCTCTGACTTTTGTTTTTTCTTTTGCAATCTTTGTCAAATCTTTTTCTCTAGCTGCACTGCTTCCCATCTAGCCCAGAATCTCTTCCTACCATTTTTGAGTCATTGAAATAGCATTCCATAAGAAAACTGCAATTCCTACATTCTTTCATTTCTTTTGATTATGACCATCTAATTAATATTTATAAAATATAAACTATATCACATTATGTCCTCATTATCTTTCTGCAGTATCTTTCCTTTGCTCAGTATAAGTTCCACAAAGTAGAGAATTTATCCATCTTAGTATTATATCCTTGTTATTAGGTAACTAGTAAATAGTAGATTTTAAATACAACTGTTGAATGAATGATGTAGAATTAATTCTAAATGCTGTCTGAATTTAATGTTTTCCACAACTTGACCCCAGTTTATTTCTTTAAACCTATCTTTCCATACTCCTTTCTATGAATCCTAAGTTCTAGTTACTCTCCAAATACACTGGGTACATCTCTTCAATAATTCCCTTTCAAGAACTGTCAAAATGATTTCCTCTTCCTAGATTTGTCTTCAAAATCCTGTTTTTACTTAAATTCTTAAGTGTGCCTCCTTTCATCAGTTCCATCTGGAAATGGCAACTCGTATTTGTTTATATTTATAGGATGTTTTCACTTTAGTACGTGTTTTGCATAGATAGCCCTTTACATTTCACAATCACCCTATGAAGTAGGTCTAATTCCTCCTCCTCAACAACTGAGGACACCACAACTTGGAGAAGTCAAGTCACAGAGCAGTTAAATTACAGAGCTCAGATCTGAGCCTTGAATGGTCCAACTACAGAGACTAGAGTCTCAGTTCCCATAGCTTTCACGGTCACGACATTCTCCTCTGAGCTCCTGGCATGTGGTCTGTATTGCTCATTCAGCATTATTCATATTTCCTTGCATGATTGTTTAATTTGTCATATGTATTAACCTTGTCTCTCAAATGCAGAGAATAGATCTGAATAGAGATATGAACAATAATTACTAATTACTTATCGACTCATGGGATTTCATGTAGATCAAAACATACACTGTTGGCCTGGTGAACTAACTACTGAATAGATATTACTTGTTCAGTGCTTTATCCTAACATGAGCATTAAATCCACTTGGCAAAAAATATTTTCAGAACTGCAGTAGATGTAAAGTAAGAACATCTCTTTATTTATGTAAATAATTAAAAATAAATGTCAGGCATGCCCCATTCCTACTCATTTAAGTCATTTTAATGATACATGAAATATAAAAGGAGATTTTGTTAAAGGTCTCTAAGGAGAAAAGGGCAACACCACTAAATAAAGAAGGATGATCATGCTGGGGCAAACTTGAAAGGAGATGGCATTTATACAAAATGCAATTTACTTTGACAGTAATTTTCTGAATTTTGCTGGTTATTATTGAAGATATATGTGTGTTTGACTAAGAATGCTCCCTCTTTCCTCTCTAGCCAGCTGCTCTGTTTGATCCTACCGTGAAGTCACCATCCTGTGTTAATGGTTTCACAGTTTGTTCCTGGGGAAGAAAAAATTATTATGATGTCACAAATCTGTCATTTTGACTTCACTGCAGGGTCAGGTTGGGGGAGAGAATGGGTTGTAAAGGAGAAAATCCTTCAGGTGGAAACTTTTTTTCCTTATAATAAGAAATATTGTTAGGACAGGCACTTAAAATCAAGTAGACAAAAGGGTATATGACTTAAATGTTCACAGGTATCATGTTAGAAATAATCCATCTGAAATTCTCTTACTTTTAATGATGTCAGGATAAATTTTTTTCCCTGTACATCCAAACGGATCTTTCTCTTCATTTTTCTACATATACCTTATAGGTCCTGGTATCATAGGAAGAGTTTCCTTTTCTGGATTTGTAATAAGCTCTTTGAGGAATCACAATAGTACACTGTCTTTTTGCATAAGTACCAAAGTGCATTGTCCCAGCCCTTTTAAATTAATGCTCACCAACTTCAGGTTTCAGATGGCAGAGTTGCAGCAAATCCATCAAAAACAATGACTAGAAATTTAAAAGATCTTCTAGCTAAAATAAAACAAAGAAATGGCTAAGATCTCAAACTACAAACTAACTGTATGCCTACCAAACGATGTCAAATCTGGGCCAAAAGAGGGAAGAATGCTGAGAGCCAACACATGCCTTTTTGAACATGGATGGATATCGATTTTTCCAACAGTAAATGTTACAATCCAGAAAGGCATATCCAGTGGCTCTTTGATTAAAGATGACAACATCCAGGGGGGTAGAGTGGCTGCAGAAAACTACAGAACCTCTCCATGGAATATAAATTTAGTAGCATCGGATAGCAGGGGAGGTGGCACTGAAGTAGAAACCAAACTGGCACTCACTATTAGTCTTGACTCAGCCGCACACTCTTTGAGAGAGTGCCAGAAGCCAAGCAGGGAGAGGAAGCAGCAGCACAGGGAATATCTGACATAAAAGGGTTCTCTGTGAGTCACAATTACTACTTGCACGCAAAAATGAGTCATGCATTCAGCACAAAGGGGAAGACTGATTTGGTGTGAGAATGTTTGAGACACAAAATTTCAGTCCAGTCTCTGGACCTCCCTATATTATAGCTCATTCTACCCAGTCCCATATCTTATTTTCAGCAGGTAGCTAACTTCATTCAAACTTGAGTAAAACTTAGAAACCAACAGATAAACGATGGGACTAAATGGAGGAAGCAGACAGAAACAAATGGTAGTAAACTTGCACGGATTCTTACTTAAAAATGCACAGGAAGAATTTAAATAAATAGCTTATTCTATTCTCAAAGAAGTTAAAAGAGAAATATAAGGGTCCGAATAGAAGACTCCATATAATAGAAGAAAGTTCAAAGCAAGCTGTTGGTCCTCAGAAAAGAAATATAAGGAACAAATAAAACATACTGGAAATAGTACCATAAAATAAGGCAGTTTAAAATATAATAAAAGTGATTGAAAGAACAAAGATATAGTGGGTAGAATGGGGGAAAACATAAAATTAAATGGAAAATAACAAAAACACAAAAGTAGTAATCAATGATGATAAATTAATGAGATGATAAATGAATCACTCATATTTCATATTCCTGAATAAAACAAATGGAACAATGAAAAAAGCTTTTGAATACATATTAAGATAAAGCCCCTGAAAAAAACCCCATATTTTTAATTTACAGCTCAAAAAGGTATTTGTGTTGTAGGAAAAGATGATACAGAAATATCAGTGGCAAATTTGGTAAAATTACTAAATTTCAATATTAAATAATCATATAAACAACCTGTAAGAAAATAGATTAACAATCAGAGTGCCCTCAAATTTTTATAAGAGAATGCAAGACCAGAAGACAATATATAGTATGATTAAAGTTTTGAGAAAAGGATACTGTGGCCCAAGATTTTTTTTTTTAGGATTTTATTTATTTATTTGACAGAGATCAGAAGTAGACAGAGAGGAGGCAGAGAAAGAGGGAGAAGCAGGCTCCCCACTGAGCAGAGAGCTCGATGTGGGGCTCAATTCCAGGACCCTGACATCATGACTTGAGCCAAGAGCAGAGGCTTAACCCACTGAGCCACACAGGCTCCTCTCTCTCTTTTTTTTTTTCCTTTTTTTTAAAGGATTAATGGCCCAAGATTTTATACCCAGTCCTGCTGTCCTTTAAGTACAAAAGGCAATAGACAAATCATCTCATACATGGAAAAACTTAGGGAACCCAGCAAAAATGGAAAAAAGAAATTGTTTAGAAAAACTATTGGCTAGATTTGCCCACCAGAAAATGAATCAAAATGAACCTGAAAAATGGAGAAACAATATAAAAAAAAAACAAAACCCAAAACCCACAAACAAATAGTAAGCTCTGAATCTGTTAAGATATAAAATTATAAGTAGAGTGAGACTTTTAGCTAAAGGATGGAATTTATTTATTTTTTTATTTTTTATTTTTTAAAGATTTTATTTATTTATTTGACAGAGGGAAATCACAAGTAGACGGAGAGGCAGGCAGAGAGAGAGAGAGAGGGAAGCAGGCTCCCTGCCGAGCAGAGAGCCCGATGTGGGACTCGATCCCAGGACCCTGAGATCATGACCTGAGCCGAAGGCAGCGGCTTAACCCACTGAGCCACCCAGGCGCCCCAAGGATGGAATTTAAATGGTATCAAGTATACAATGGAAAAAATAAAGAAAAATCATGGAATATAGTATGGGAAAGGAAATGGGGAAAAGTCCAAGACTAATTTATTCATCTATCACAATTGACATTCAATGAATTTGTCTGTATTTGAAGCTTGTAGTTAAAAAAAATAGGGTTACAATGTTTTAAACATTTTTATTAAATAAACAAGCTTTTTAAGGAATGTTTTTAAGGAATGTTTCTTCTCTGCTGAAGAAACATTTATGTAAATTCTAGCATTTTATTTCCACTTGATTTTTTCCTCTCTTAAAATAACAAATTTAATTACATATTTGTATTCAAACAGTTTGTATGATGTGATTCCATTACACCAAAATTATGACTAACAGCCTTATATCTTTCTACATCTAGTTGCCTAAGAACTGGCCACACAGCTCTCTTTAGGTAAAAATTCTGTGGCATCTAGTTCTAATTTCATATGTCATTATTTACTATCTTTCATCTACGTAAGGACAAGAAGAGATGGATGAAGTTAATTTTAACTTAGTTAAACAATATTTACTTTGTTTAAATTGAATTAACTTTGTTTAATTTTGGTTAATCTGGCTGGGGAGAGTAGGAATAACATTTTACTCTATTATTTTTTCAACATTGTTTGACCTTTTATTTTTATTCTGATTTTTATTTTAAAACCCACACTGAATAAGGAAAGTGTGTCTTCCACAGTTTCAAACATTCACATAAGAAAATCTTTTATTTGATTTGAATAAATAGTTATTGAGTGATTGTGACTGCAAATAGCACAATCTGAAAGTTTCTACATATTGCTTCGGAAGTCTTACTTCCTAAAATTCATCCCTCCCTTAGTTTTAACCTCATTATTCTGTCTCCTTCATGGACTGCTTTCATTTGTCTTCATTTCTAGATTCCAACTTTGCTCTAGCTCCTTTTCCTACAAGTAGAACTTCATCAAGACTAGTCACAGATTTCACCTTTTCTCTGTGCTCACTTTCCACCAAAGTCCGCAGAAAAGTATCCTTCTAAGAAGATGGCCATCTCATCCATTTCTCCATCCCTACTCTCTCTCCCAAGCTCTAGTTTTTCCTTGTGTAGGTGCATGAAACTTTTCATTTTAAGTTTCTTCCCTCTCCCCAAACTCAACTTGGTTAAAATTGATTTATCAGTTTCCTTAAAAACAACACACAGAGACATGCACACATCAAACTAATGAGAACAACAACAAAACCTTATTCTTCCTCTCAAAAAGAGATTTATTGAAGTCTGTTAAATGCCAAATGTTTCAGATGGAGCTGTCTATATTAACATTCTAGTTCCTCACCTCCCACTCAGTTCTTATCTGACAATAATTTGGATTTTATTCGTTCCCCTCTTCCTAAACTACTCTCCTCAAGGCCACCAATACCCTTCCCATAACTAGATCCAGTAGGAGGTGTTTTAGGTTTCGACCTGTGTATCTACAAAGCAAACTTCAATACTGTTAACCACTCCCTCCAAGAAACAGTCCCCTTAATTTTCTCCCAGCATGTCTTCCTCCTTTTTAACTCTAACAGTCAACTTCTTAGTCTCCTGTGCCAGCACATCCTCCCTACTTGACTTCTGAATCCTGCAGATTTCCAAGGGTTCCTCTAAGCTCTGTTAAGCCTCTCACTGTAAACTTTCTTTCCAGTGGATATCATCCATACCTATGACTCATCTGTTGGGGACCTCTACATTTAGATCTATAGCCTAGACTGCTCCTCTGAGTTCAGACACATATTTCTATCTTCCGATTCAATATTTCCAGTAAGAATCTCAAAGACACATCCAACTCTGTTTTTCCAGGAATGAACTCATGATTTCCTTTTCCAAACCTGGACCCACACTGTTTTCTCTCCCAGGAGAGAGAGAAACTTTCCATCATTTGCCTTAATTAACATCACTCTCACAGAGAAACATCCTTGGAGCACCTCAGCTCCCTCAGGTACTCTTGTTGCATGAACTCATAGCTTCCTCTGTTTCCCTTTATAAGCCCTATCAGAGTTTATAATTATGTGTTTGTTATTTTGTTACTAATAATGGTATTAATATTGGTATATTGTATATACCAATTGGTATATACAATATACCAATTAATTAATTGGTATATAACATTATATACCAATTATATACCAATACCAATATTGGCTTATTAATATTGGTAATATTAATTATACTATATTACCAATTATTATATTATATTAATTATATTATATTACCAATTATTATATTAATGCCAAAATTGGCTTATTAATGTAATTAATATTGGTAATATTAATTATATTAATATTGGTAAATAACCAATATTAATTGGTTAATTGACTAACATCAATCTTCAAGAATATGAGTGTACATGTCTATATAAGATTATATGTATAATATAATACTTATACATTTAATATGTATTAAATAATAAATATATAACATATATGTATATACGTTCATATATTTACAATATTTATTCTACAAATACATATAATTAGTATACTTATATATTGGTTATTTGATATCTGGCTATCTGTCTGTCTTCCTCTGAAGATTATAAACTCCATTGAGCCCCTATGGACTTGCACAGCATATGGCAAATAGTGTACCCTCAAATAGTTGTTAAAAGAATACACTTTTTGAATAAATTAATAAGTGGCTGAGCATTCTCTCTGGTATCCAGCCTTTAAGTCATGTCATCTTTGTTTTTTGCTTCAGCCTCATGCTATCTATTCTCTATCTAAACACCTTGTCTAGTCCTCTTCTTCCTACTTCTATTTCTACCATTCTGGTTCATTTCCTAATCACCTTATGTTTAATCTATTGCAAGTGAAAGTTTGGTCCCTGTTCTCCTAATCTATCCTTTATAACATGGAGAGATTAAACATTTAAGAATTATGCTTTGCATCTTCTATTCTCTCAAACAAAAACCTTTCAATGTTCTAATTAATTACTAAAGAAAAGTCCACATATCTCAACTGTGATCTAGTTCAAGACACTGACACAGCCAAGCTATCTTCTTCTTTTTTTTTTTTTTTAAAGATTTATTTATTTGACAGAGAGAAATCACAAGTAGACAGAGAGGCAGCCAGAGAGAGAGAGAGAGGGAAGCAGGCTCCCTGCTGAGCAGAGAGCCCAATGCGGGACTCGATCCCAGGACCCTGAGATCATGACCTGAGCTGAAGGCAGCGGCTTAACCCACTGAGCCACCCAGGCACTCCCGCCAAGCTATCTTCTTATTGTCCTTTTAAAATGGCTTGTACAGTCTAGTACCTTTGGTGCCACAGTTCTTCTTTCCGGAATGTAAATCCCCCTCTCCCACCTCCACAGTACATATGCATGTACTACTCCATACTTAATAACATTCTACCAAACATCAAGCCCAGCCATAAAACTATGGAATTTTCCCCAATTCCTCAGCTAAAAATGTTCTCTTCCTCATGTGATACAGTGTTTGTCCCACACAATAAAAGATATTACATCAATCATGATTTTTAATCATATGCATATGATTTGTTTTGGAGTGCCAGTGGTTTATTTTCTTGTTTTTTTGTTTTTTTTGTTTTTTTTTTTAAATTCTCCCCCCAAATATTTCTGTTGTATCCTGGGAGACAACAGATTTTAAATTTCCTCCATTTGGCATCCATATTTCCAATGCCTATGTGTTCTGAGTTTGCAAGTAATAAAAGAATTCTGATATTTGCCATTTAGATATATATATGTAAATGTATCTGTATCTCCACCTCTATCTGCATCCATTTGCATAGGTCAATTGTGTGTGTCTCTCTATGTATCTAGTCCTAATGTCCCTCCACATCTGTCCTGCTTTTGTCCTTCCAGATCACTGTATGCACAGATCTACCTACAGATTCTGTAGAGACCCTCTGTGGAGGGTCTGTTTCACTGCCTGAACATAATGGGTTATAATGTCTGAAATATATTGGCCAGTGTGGCCTCATGACAAATGTGATTTTTTAAAAAGATTCTATTTATTTATTCCAGAGTGGGGGAGGGGACATGCGGGAACACAAGCATGGGGGGAAGGGGCTGAGGGAGAAGCAGGCAGGAAGCCCAGTGGGAGGCTGGATGCCAGGATCCTGGTGTCATGACCTTAATTGTCCAAAGCAGACCCTTAACTGACTGAACCATCCAGGCATCCCCCCAAATGTGATTTTTTAAATGTGTGTGTGTGTGTGTGTGTGTGTGTGTGTATTTTAGCTGGTCAACTAGATTTTAAGTTACCTCAATGCAAGAACAATGCCAGCTACTTTATTTCTCAGTGCCCAGAGTGACAGTAGGTGCCAAAACAGTTTGTACTGATTTTAACAGTAGAATCTGGACCAGGAAGGGACAGAGGGAAGTGAAAGGTCACGATTATGATGGTGTACTTTTCTATTATCACTATTTATAGTAGCAATGAAAATATTTGTAACAAACATATATATTTGTATTATTTCAAATGGCATTCTAATTAATCATTTCACTAGACTTCCTTGGGGGACTAACTCAACATTACTAGTGAGAGAACTTAAACAATCTTCTCTTCTCATGAATATGAATTTAAAACACATATCTACCTAAGTCAGAATAATTGTTTTTGTTGTTGTTATTTAATATTGAGAGAGATGAAAATTTTACACCACTTAGTAGGAGCTTCTAACATAGGTTTTGGAAACTGATGAACCTATTGAGACATACGCAAAGTTTACACTGGTTTTCATGCTGATTTTAAAGATTCAAAATATACCCTAAATCTTTAAATACCCTTCAAATCCGAGTGTTCTAATAAAAAGGGATTGTCGGCAAATTATAAATAAGTCAGATCCTAAATTTCAATATGAAGAGAATAGGAGACAGAAAGTGAAATACAGGTAAATATAGGAGATTTCCCCTGACTTTTAGAAAACTTTGGGCCAGCGTTGTAAAATCAAATAGCTCTAATAAAACTGTTTTAAGACTACATGAAAACGAGTCCGTTTTGCTCAAATCAAACCAGTTCAAGAAAATTTGGCCCCTTTAAAGTTGACCTCATTAATTTCATGATCTTTGGATGGCACATAGCACCCCAACTGTGAGGATTAGTTTGTACCTTTGAAACCCACCAGCATCATATATCTCTGAAGATTAAAAAAAAAAAAAATACAACAAAGAACTCTGAACTTGTGTAATTAAAATGCAGGCATTTGTTCAAATAGCTCTGCATTCAGCTATAAATAATCATTTGGTGAAAATCTTTTTAGAAATAACATAGGTATTATATAGATCAGCTAGTAAGCATTTCTTTGTTAGAGATGGCTGCTCTTAAAGATTGGGGATAGAGAATGTTTCCTATAAAGTTACTGGGCATGTATGTGTACATCACCCTTCCCATGACCTTGGCACTAACACAGAGTTAACAATCATCTCAAAACTCATGATCAGTCAATAGCAGTTCATTCCCTTGCATTTTATATATGAGCCAAAATATGCCCTTTCTGCTGCACTATTTTGTCAGCACAGTGATAGGTAGATATTTTCTGCCACCCATTGAGTTGCCCCATCTTGATTAATGCTAAGTCATGTATCCTTTATCTATAAGATGAGAGTTCATTCCAGTTTTATAAGAGAAGTTTTCTATATTTAAACCTATATTAGTTTTCATTCATTCTGCAATAGGCAGTTTCCATTACTTGACAATAATTACACAAGTGATAGTTTTAATTGAACTATTTTGCATGTGGTTTTAACACATGCTCATCAGAAAGACTGATAAAATAAAAGGCAGATTTACAATCTCTGGTACCACATTACTTGGGGGCACATCAAATTGTAAGACAGTTTTTGCCTTTCATTTCTGGAATGGGTTTGGATATATTTTGCTCACCATATGTTGGATGTAAAACTAGAAACCAACAAGAAATGTAAACATCACTCATGATTTGAGGTTTAAAAAATTTTGGAAGCCTTCTGATTTATTTTGCTGGAAAAGTAATTCCACTCTACTGAGCACTGCATCCCTTATAGCCATAAGAAGCACAATTCGCCTTCCTGGACTTATTCCCCTCTGATGGTTTCTGTGCTCTGTGGGTGATTACAGAAATGAGCAAAGAGGTTTGGTATGTATGGAGTAATGATGTAAGGGTTCACCCTCCAAGCTATGACTTTGGATGCTGTGTATATCACAAGACAACTCTCTGCCAACAACTATAATGTCAGAGTACTGACTTCCCCTGTCAGAAATGTGTCCCATGATGAGAATTCCTTGATTCATATTGAAGGCTTGATTCTGGGGCTACAGGGTTTTTTTTAAAGATAGAGAAACCATCAAATTGTGTTTATGGTTGTGTATGAGATAATCTAGTACGGTGATCCTACGAAGAATAAATCCAACTTGTCTAACAGGGTAGGAAACTATGTAATATATTTTATTTCTTAACTTCTTAGTAAACAGTGACTGGAAGTATTTCTCATTAATCAAAAGAAAGAAAGACCTCCAGGCACAGACTTGGCATCATGCTATAATGTCTTTATATGTTGGGAGGTAGTAAGCATTTTTTTTTTCAAGCAAACTAAAAATTGCATTTTTTTTTCTGATTCAGCAAAATTCCATGGAAAGGAAACCACACATCATGCAATTTGCAGAATATTAATTAAGCACTGGATGGATTCAGATGTTTGCATTTTTACTTTGAAAAGCTGCCTATTTTCGATAAAGACGTGGTAGTGGGGAGATTGGAAATGGATGATCATTGTGTCACATCAGACCTATTGATATGGGTTGTTAGGCCCTGTGGTCTTGACCCAGCTGATTCTCCTTTTTTTTAAGTCTCTTGGTAAACTTTTATATATAAATCCAGGTTTTCAACTTCTCTTTTAAAAAAAAAAAAATTGCTATTTAGCAGCACTGGTCCCACATTCCTGCCTTGAAACAACAGTAGGTTGGGGCTGAATATTCCCTGTTATTCTGACCTCCAGGCCTCTCCTTTCTCTTACAGTGTCTAAGTCCAGGATTCTTCACTTGTTTCCTTACCTGTTGGACTCCTCTGGGAACATGTGTATCTCACCTTTGTATTAAAGTTTTTTTCTTTTTTTTTTTTGTGATTTTTTGTGTGCATTTGTTTGTTATCGACAATAGTGCTTCTAAAAGTCTTAAAATGATGGCAGGTGATTTGAATTATCAGTTAGGAACAGAGAACCTCTTGCATAAAATACATTAAATGTCAAAGTCAGAGAGAGTCTTTCTAGGGTTGAATGGAGTACCATGTAGTTAGAGTGCTATCTTAAGTGGGGATAATGTCTAGAGCCAACAGGTAAGGCAAAAGTTAAGTATAGGCAAACTTGCCCTTGAAAATCTCTTAGGAATTTGCCAAGTTGGAAACTGATATACTTTCTCTCAATAAAGCCAGTACAGCCAATTTTCCCCTCTAGCTTTGGAACAGATAGATTTTTCTTTCTTTTTTGGTTGAGCCCCAGATGAAGTAATTGCATTGAATTCAGGAATCATATTATATGTAATAAATATCTTTAAAAACTAGAATACTCAGACCTGCAGCAAGATGATCAATAAGAGAGGGGCAGGGAACGTGAACTTACCAGAAGAAAAGGCAAAGTCCTGTTTTGCTTCTCGTGTTCACTCTGGGGCATATGCTCACTGAATGAAACATCAAGTGAAATGCTCATATGTTATTTAATTATCTGTCTTGGTCTCTCTCCCTCCTTCTCTTGCTGATCCCTTTTATGAGCACATGTACCTATTTGAGTCTGTGCCTATGGTAAATATAAACTAATTCACATTTTAGGATCACCTAGCACACACTTTGATCACTTACTAAGTTATTAGAACATAGGACAAAAGAAGTGAAGTGTGGGGGCTTGATTTCTGATGAGAACAAGTCACAGAACAATGATATTACCAGTTCAGATATTTGGCAAGCTTCCTCTGGGTGTGAAGTACTCTGACAGGAGCTATTTGGGATGAAGAGAGGCATCATGTGACTATCTTTATCAAAAGTGTTCTAAGGTCTCATACATTTTATAGGCTATAGGTTTAAGAAAATTTGACAATGTGACAGAGTTGTTGTTTGATTTCTGCCATCAAGTGTATTTAAAACAGAAATACATTTTAACATAAAAAAGCAAGAAAGAGATACTTTCATAATTAAATATGGTCCTCTAGTTTGAGCCAATAGCTTTACAAAAATGAGTACTGCCTTATATCTTTGGCTGTGAAACGTCATCAAGGAGCCACTATGTAAAGCTACTCTTCACACAGAGTGAAGATACTCTGTGTGTATTTAAAAAATTAATCACTTCGTAAGAACTGACAGCTCCAGAGAGACACCCCCCTGCTCCCCGCCAAGGGTGACGAGCCTCGGAACAAGACAGAGGAAAAGAGGACGTGTGTCAGCAGATTGTCCCAGACCCAGGACCCCAGCTCTTGAGCCTTTCGTGCAGGGGGGCAGCTGCATTCCGTCTGGTGGGCAGCTGAGACTGGGGAGCTGGGGCCCCGTAAGCATGGGCTGCCTGCTCTCCTGGGTGCTGGGAGAAGGGTGTGGTGGACGTCCCGGGAATCACGGATCCGCCCATCCTGGGGCCCCTGCCCTTACAGCCGTTTCCTCCTAGTCTGGCCCCCCTGCCACAGCAGCCACTGAATGAAACCGTCCTGAACCTAGACAGATAGAGGCTTGTAACGGGGAGAAAGGCAGGGCCAAGGGATACGGTGTCCATTGAATGGTCTCTGAGAGGGCCTTGGGGCAGGGGAGCAAACGTGCTGGGGAGGCAACGAGAGAGAGAGACTCTTTTGGCCTCTGACACAATTCCTTGATCTTCTTTCTCTCTCTTTGGATAAGTAACTTCCTTCCTCTGTGCCTCAAACTTCCCATCTGTGAAATGGGAATAAGAACCACCACATACCACTCCCCCCCTCCGGCCCCACTCCAGGTTGGGGGGCGCGGTAAAGTCAGCATGGACATAGAAGTGTAAATACAGTTTTTGTACAAGAACAAATAAAATAAAATAAAATAAAATAAAATAAAATAAAATAAAATAAAATAAAATAAAATAAAA
>NC_081570.1:91060364-91113122 GCF_022355385.1 Mustela nigripes | reverse complement strand
AATTAATCACTTCAACAAGACAAGTGAAAGTTAAGAGTCAAATGCATAGGGCAAATATGGTTTTTATGAGCCAGAAGGAAAGTGTTCAAGCACTGAGGTTAAAGAAAGGACTTAGATGTTCCATGCAATACATAAACCTTTGCCCCCTACACATCTACAGATTAAATGATTGAGTGGCTGTATGAATGAACCTGGGATGGCTTCATCTGCAAATCCTTCAGAGAAGTTATAAGATTGGAGATGGCCTTGAGAAATAAATTGATAATTTGGAAAGGTAACCAGGGCAAGGAGGAAATTCTGGCTCTAGGCAAGAACAATGATAAGATCACAGGCGTGATAATGTTTGAGGAATTAGAGGAAAGAAAGGAACCAGAAGAAGAAGGCTCATATCTTTCTCCTCCAACTCCTTCCTTTGTCTCCAAATAGCAGAGATCTAATAATAAAGTAAATTCAAAACCTACTGATTATCCATTGCATACTTAGAGATACTAGAGTCATGGTCATGGAATAAGCAGGTAAAGTAGCCTGCAGAGAAACAAAGAAATGTACATTTACTGCCCAAACTGCCTCACAATGATGGACATGAGGAGAAAATACATGGTAGTAGGAGAAAAGAATCCCAGGGCTGGATTGTAAGTGTTGGTACTTGTGTATCAGTATAGATAGCTTAAGTAAATTTTAGTATTATTGTTTTATGAAGCAAATGTTTTGAGCATGCCTGACCTATTTTTTTTTTTTTAAAGAAATTCTGAATTTGAATATACAACAAGAACAGGGGAAAAAAAAAAAAAAACCCTTTTGAAAGAGTATGTTTGGTTAACCACACTCTTGTGTGACAGAAATGGCAATGCTCAGAGATTTGGGAACATACTAAAAAGTGACTGAAATTTTCAGGTACGCTATCACCTTTCCTTCACCTGCTGGTATCATTAGTACAAGACAAGCAGATCGTGGTATCTGGATGAATTAATGACTAGTTGTCTTATGAATTTTGTCAATTTCTTTTTATCTTTACATGCCACTGTTGTCTAAGAATTCACTTGGGTCCATGCAATAGCGCCTAATGGATTTTCCAGTCCACTCTTGAGACCCCTTTGATCTCTTCTCTGCCTGGCAGCCAAAGTAAGTTTTGTTTGAGCATTTTTCCAGATTTATATTATGTAAGTTTAAGGTGTACAGTGTGATGATTTGACACATGTATGTATTGCAAAATGTTTATTCACAAAAAGGTTAATTAGCCATCCATCACCTCTAATAGTTACCATTTTTTGTGTGTGTATGAAGTGAGAACTTTTAAGATTTACCCTCTTAGCAGCTTTCAAGTATGCGATACAATGTTGATAACTATAGTCACCACGCTATACATTAAGTTTCCAGAACTTATTCATCTTATAATTGTAAGTTTGTACCCTTTGATCCCCTTCCCCCACTTCTCTCACTTCTGGCCCTGGGCAACCGCCCATCTACTCTCTTGTGTTTTTAAGGAGTTCATTTTGTTTTCTTGACTCAACATATAAGTAAGATCATTTGGTGTTTGTCCTTCTCCATATGATTTATTTCACTTAGCTTATGCCTTCAAGATTGATCCATGTTGTCACAAATGGCAGGATTTTCATATTTTTTTTACATCTGAATAATGTTCCATTGTAAATATATGTCATATTTTCTTTATCTGTTCATCCATTGAAGGACACTTAGGTGGTTTCCATGCCTTTGCTGTTGTAAATAATTCTGCTATGATCATAGCAGGTTCAGATGTCTCTTCCAGATAATGATTTCATTTTCCTTAGATATGTATACCCAGAAAAGGGATTGCTGGATCATATGGTAGTTTTATTTTTAATTTTTTTTAAGATTTCATTTATCCGTATGAGAGAGAGAGCATGAAAGGGGAGGAAGAGGGAGAAGCAGACTCCTTGCAGAGCTGGGCGCCCAATGTAGGACTCGATCCTGGGACTCCAGTATCCCAAGGCAGTCGCTCAACCAACTGAGCCACCCAGGTACCCTATTTTTAATTTTTTGAGGAATATCTGTAGTGTTTTCCATAGTGGCTGTAACAGTTTGTATTTCCACTGACAGTACACAAGGGTTCCTTTTACTCTACATCCTTGTCTGCATGTGTTAATTCTTGACTTTTTTTTTTTTTTTTATACTAGCCATCCCAGCTGTTGTGATGTGATTTTTCCTTGTGGTTTTATTTGCATTTCCCTGAGTATCAGTGATGTTGAAAAACGTTTTCATGGACCTATTGTCCATGTGTACATCTTTTTTGGAAAAATATCTATTCAGGTCCTTTGCCCGTTTTTAAACTGAATTAATTTATTTGTCATTGCTATGGAGCTATATTATATGTAGTTACCTATATATTGTAGATATTAACTCCTTATCACATATGTGATTTATAAATATTTTCTCCCATTCAACAGGTTGCCTTTTCATATTCTTTTGATCATTTCTTTGCTGTGCAGAGGTTTTTAGTTTAATGTAATCATACTTGTTTATTTTTGCTTTTGTTGTCTCTGCTCTTGGTATCATATCTTGGTATCAATTGTCAAAACCAACTGCCAAACGAATGCCAAAACCAAGGTCAAGGAACTTTTTGTTTGTTTTCTTCTAGGAGTCTTATGGTTTCAAGTTTTAAATTTGAGTCTTTAATCCATTTTCAGTTCATTTTTGTGTCTGATGTAAGATATGATTCCATTTCATTCGTTTCAATAGGATATTCAGTTTTCCCAACACCACTTGCTGAAGAGATAATCTTTTCTGCATTGGAGATTTTTGGCTTCCTTGTCAAACATTAGTTGTCTATATGTATGTGGGTTTATTTCTGGGCTCCTGATTTTGTTTTCATTGGTCTATGTGACTGTTTTCATGCCAGTACTCTACTGTTTTGGTTACTATATACTATGACTTTATAGTATAGTTTGAAATCAGGAAGTGTGATGCCTCCAGCCTCATTCTTCTTTATCAAGATTTCTTTGGCTATTCAGTGTCTTTTATGGTTCTTATTTTTCTACTAATGTGTAAAATACCTTTAGAATTTTGATAGGGATTGCATTGAATCTGTAGGTGACTTTGGGTAGTATGGACGTTTAATTAATACTGATTCTTCCAATCCATGAACATGGAATGTCTTTCTTAAGCTTCTTTCATCAATGTCTTTATTGCATTTAGATATTTTACTGCCTCAGTTAAATTTATTGCTAAGCATTGTTTTTTACTTTGTTGTGAATGAGACTGTTTTCTTTATTTTTGAGATAGTTCTCCATTTTTGAACAGACACAGTTGATTTTTTCCTGTTGATATTATGTCCTATAGCTTTTACTGAATCTTTTTTTTCTTTCTTTAGTTCTAACAGTATTTTGGTGGATTATCTAGGGTTTTTTATAGATAAGATCATGTCATCTGTAAACAAAGACAATTTTATTTTTTGCTTTCTAATTTGGATGCTATTTATTTAGTCTAATTCCTCTTGTTAGCACTTAACAGTACCTTGCTGAATAGGAGTAATGAGAATGGGCACCCTTACTTTGTTCTTGATTTTGGAGGAAAAGCTTTCAACATTTCACCATTGAGTATGACGTTAGCTGTGGCCTTGTCACCTATGGCCTTTACTATTCTGAGGTAAGTTCTTTTTATACCCAATTTGCTGAGAGTTTTTATCATCAAAGGATACTGAATTTTACTATTTTTTTGAAGATGCTTTTTCTGCATCTGTTGAGATGATTATATAATTTTTTGTCTTTCTGTTAATGTGATGTATCACATTCATTTATTTGCTTTTGTTGAACCATCCTTGTATCCCAACAATGAATTCCACTTGATCATGGTGTGTAATTCTTTTAATGTATTATTGAATTCAGTTTGCTAGTATTTTGTTGAGAATTTTTGTTTCTGTATTCATCAGGGATATTAGTTTACTTTTTTTGTAGTGTACATGTCTGGCTTTGGTATTAGAGTAATGTGGCCATATAAAATGATTTTGGAAATGTTCCTTCTAAGTTTTTGGAAGCCTTTGAGAATGATTGGTATTAATTGTTCTTTGTTGGTTTGGGAAAATCCACCTGTGAAGCATCTGTCCCTGGGATTTTTTTTTTTTTTAAGGTTTTATTTATTTATTTGAGAGAGAGAATGAGAGAGAGAGAGAGCATGAGAAGAGGGAGGGTCAGAGGGAAAAGCAGACTCCCTGCCGAGCAGGAAGCCCAATGCGGGGCTCTATCCTGGGACTCCAGGATTATGACCTGAGCTGAAGGCAGTCACTTAACCAACTGAGCCACCCAGGCGCCCCCTGGGATGTTTTTTATTTGGGAGGTTTTTCATTAGTGATTTAATTTTCTTATTCATTATTGGTCTGCTCAGGTTTTCTATTTCTTCATGATTCAGTCTTGGTAGATTGTATGTTTCTAGGAATTTATAAATTGCATGATGTCCATGTATGCAATTTGTTGGCTTATAATTATCTAGAGTGATCACTCATGATCCTTTGTATTTCTTCAGTATCAGTTGTACTATCTCCTCTTTCACTATAAATTTATTTGAGTCCTCTCTCTCTTTTTTTTTCCTCTTAGTATACCTAATGGTTTGTGTATTTTGCTTATCTTTACAAAGAACCAATTCTTAGTTTTGTTAATTTTTGCTATTGTTTTCTAGTCTCAGTTTCATTTATTTCTGCTCTAATATTTTTTATTCCCCTTATTCCCCTCCTGTTAACTTTGGGCTTAGTTTTCTCTTTTTTTTTTTTTTTTTTTTGAGGTGGAATTGTAGTTTGAGATATTTCTCTTTTTTTCTTGGTATATACATTTATAGCTATAAACTTCTTAGAATTGCTTTTGTTGTGTCCCATAAGTATGGGCATGCTGTATTTCTACTTTCATTTGTCTCAAAATACTTTTTTATTTAACTTACATTTCTTCTTTAATACATTAGTTGTTCATGAGTGTGTTATTTAATTTCCACATTTTTATGAATCTTCCAGCTTTCCTCCTGTTATTAATTTTTAGTTTCATACCATTGTTTTCAGAAAAAAATACTTGATATATCTGCCTTCTTGAATTTGTTAAGAATTATTTTGTAGCCTAACATATGATCTGTCCTAGGAAACGTTCTGTATACATTTCAAAAGAAGATACTGTTGCTGCTGTATTGAATGGACTGTTTTATATATATTATGTCCGTTTTGTCTGTAGTGTTGTTCAAGGTTGCTCTTCCCTTATTTTTTCTTTCTTCCTTCCTTCCCTCCTTTCCTTCCCTCTTCTTCTCTTCCTTCCTTCCCTCTTTTTCTTTCTGTAATGACTTTCTGTGTTAATAATCTACCCATTGTTAAGACTGGGGCTGGTGACGATGCTCCTCAGCTGGGCAAGGTTACCATCCTGGATTCCTCCTTGGGTGGGGCTGCAGACTATTCTCTGCAATCGGGCAGGGTCACTGGATTGGGTCCCTGTGTAGGTGAGGCAATGGGCTGTTCAGTTATGGGGCAAGGTCTCACATAGATTCCACTACTGAACCAGGTTGTAGGCTGACTTTGGCTCTAAGCAGTACCATAGGCTGGATGCCAAAGCTGCTCAGGGTTATCTGTTTGAGTTTCCTGGTTATGCAAGGCCAGAGGCAATGTTCAACAGGTGGGAAGGACTGCTGGCTTGGTTCCTTGTCTGGACAAGTTGTAGGATGTGTTTTCTGGCTGCAGGGTATTGTGGCCATGCTTCACAGAGCAGTGGGACTGGATGCTATGTTCATCAGTGAGGGAGATGGGGCTGGAGTAGTGAATTAGTTACCTTCCCAGTGTGGGTTTGGAGAGTCTGCTCCATAGCTGGTACAGCCTGTGACTTATGATTCAAATCAGGAAGAACTGCCAACTGAACCCCGTGGCCAGATGAGACAACTTGTTTGGATCTCTGGATTAGCAGAACCACAGGCTGGGATTTCTGTTCAGGTGCTGCTATAAGCAGGAATGTGGTCTGATTTCTTTGGTTGCCATAAACCAAAATCCTTATCTGTCTACGTAACCCCCAGTAGTTGAGCTTTGCAGATTCCTCTAGTGATTCTTATGAGGTGAGACCTGAGTAATCTTCCTGGAAAGGATCTTGCTATCTGGGGAATCTGAATGTCCTTTTGAATTCTCTTTTTATCACTGGAGAAACTGGAGGCTCTGGGGGCTCCTCTTCATGTGGCAAAGTGCAGTCTTGGGTGTGTTTGATGTGGTCAAAATGAAGTCCCTCCCCTTAGCCTTCTAATTGTGTTCTTCTCAGCTTCTGCTGCCCATGGAAGGGCTTCAGCCTCACTTTGTATTTCTGAAACCTCCATAATGGTGTCTTATTCATGGATAGTTGCTTGCTGGTCTTCTTGTGAAATGGACAGCAATTAAATATGACCCATGTTGCCATTTCTGTTATGTCATTTCAAAATAATTTTTTAAAAATGTAAACTGGATCATGACTCATCCCCATTTTATATCCTTCAAAGACTTTTTGGTTTATAGGGTAAAGCTTGACTCAACTATCCTTACTCTGAATAACTTGGCTCCTACTTCCTATCTCTTTACCTACCAACCTTTCCCTTTCTTTGGATTTTAGAATTTATTGAAGTGTGGTGGTTGATACATCACATCATAATCACCTTGTTATTTTAGAACTATTAAATAAACACTTTATATGTGGGGCCTGGTAATCTTAATTTTAAGCAAGATTCATGGGTGATTCTCAATCCATTTATATTAGAAAATCACTACACAACTCCCTATTAGCCTCTCCTTTTCTCTGTTTCTCAAATATGTTCATGTAATTTCTATTTCGGGGTCTTTAAATGTGCAATTTTCTCAGTCTGGAATGTTGAATTTTCCCCTCTTGTTCTGGGATGAATTTCTAATTATGCTAACCTTCCAATTTACATGTTGGTTTCTTAAGGATGTCTTCCATTAGGCTTCTAGGCTAAATTATATCTTCTTATATATTCTCTTCGCTTCCTATAACTTTCTTTCATAGCACTTAAGATATTGGTAATTAAATACTTATTTATGTATTTATATTTTCATCTCCTCCATAAAACCATGTGCTCCTGAGGGCTACAAGTTTTATCTCCTTTTTTTATGTGGAGTTACTATACTTTATCATTTTGTGTTGTATCCTGCTTTTTGTCCCTATTGCTGGCGACCACCTTAATCCCTGCTCTGATCACACTGAGCTACATACAGTTTTCTCTCTACTTGTCTGTCTTTAACTAGGGTGTGAAATTTTTGAGGGAAGAGATCAACCATGTTTGAAATAACATCTAGAAAATAAGTCAAAAATAGTAATGGTTCTATTTTCTATCCTTATACTTTAATCTAATAAAATTAATACTTGACAAATACTTGATAAATACCTGACAAATGAATGAATAGATGAATGAATGAATGAATGAATGAATGAAGGTACTGATGTGATTTGTTATGTTTTAGGGAACAGACTGTGATTTCAAAATTTCCAAATATGAGAAATACTGAAAGCTGTTTGTATTCTTCTGAATTAGAAAAAAAAATCCTTTCTTTTCATTAATATTGAATCTGTTTTAAACTATGTTGTGAATGATCTATAGACTAGAAGGAAACAAGGAAGAAAATTTTTGCAATCCTGGATTAAGCAGAGATTTCTTAGGTACATTACAAAAAGAACAATCCATAAAAGAAAAGAAAAGACTGATAAATTGGATTGCATTGAAATGAAGACTTTTGCCCTATGTATGGCATTATTTCAAAAATAAAAAGTCACGGACTAGAAGAAATATTTGAAATCACTTATCTGATAAAGGACTTGAATCCAGCTTACACAAGAACCCTCAAAAGGCAGTAATAAGAAAACCATCAGCCCAGTGAAAAAATAAATAAGCACAAGATTTACAGACGCTTCATCAAAGAAATGGCAAATAAGCACATGAAAAGATGCTTAACATCATTAGTTATTAAGAAAAATGCAAATAAAAACCACAATATGACAGCACAACACATCTATTAGAATAGCAAAAACAAGCACACAAAGTGACTGAAAATACCAAGGGCAGGCAAAGATGTTGAGCAACAGAAGCTCCCATATATTGTTTTTGGGAATTCAAAATGATGCAGTCACTTTTCAAAACAGTGGCAGTTTTTTTGTAAAGCTAGCCATATACTTACCAAATGACCTAGCAACCCTAGGTTGTTAAATAAAATTTCCTATTCACAGAAAAACATGTATGTTAATATTAATAGTAGCTTTATTCGTAATCACTAAAAGCTGGAATTAATCCCAACTGAGGTACATTCACACTCGGCAATTAAAAGTACTGGTATCACAACAACAGGAATGGATCTCAATCACATTTTTCTGGATGAAAGGCACCAGATTTAAAATATCATAAATGGTGTGATTCCACTGATATAACATTCTGGAAAACATAAAAGTATGAGGATGGAAAATAGAACCATGGTTGCCAGGGGCCGAGGGTGTAGTTGGGGTGGATTGCGAAGGGTGGGAGGAAATTTGGGGGGATTATCGAACTGTTCTACATTCTGAATGTGATAGTGTTTACCTGGCTCCATGTGTTTGTAAAAACTCACAGAGTAGTACACTAAGAGGATGAATTTTACTCTAGGCAAATTATGTCTTATCACAAACATGAAAAGAAATGTTAGTGATAGAAACTTTCTGTGTAATTTATGCTTTCAAAGTCCATGTGTTACCACCATTTGCTTTTCCTATTTTCTGACATAAGCAATGTCAGCATGTACAGTTGCATGCCTGTTTAAGAAGAAATGTAGGACAAATTATAGATTTAAATAGCCCTAACTGTTGTCTAAAAGTAGAAGTCATTAAAGCTATTTGACTAATAGCAGCTTGAAAAAACTCTAGCCTCATGCTAGAGCCTTACATTGCTGAGTGGCTAGATTCCAGGTAAAATGATTGATTGTGTTATCGAGGAACACATGTTTTACTGGTCTACCTATAAATTACCTTTAGCTCCAGGGTGACCATAATGGGTTTTCATTTCAGAACATTTTCCTCCATTTAAAATTCTATGATTTTTTCAATCTGATCATATGCCCATTTCTATCTCGCTCATTTGTGGAAATAAGCTCAGTTTTGTCTTATTCTGTAGAAAACTACCCTTGTGTTGAAGTGCCTAAAATGCTGGTTGGAACTATTTTGAATGACTGATTTCTGAGGGAACAGAAAAGAATATGGAGGTCTTTCTGGAACACTCCCATTGCAGGGGAAAGGTCGATAATTCAAGACAAATCCTATTTCATTTCTCTATTAGGGGTCACAAAGAGCCAGTCATACTCATATATTGAAAAAGCCTCTCTCCATTTTCTGACAAGGGACAAAAATCCTTACAGATAGCTATGACCTTTAACACTTGATATTAGTTCATTTAAATACACGTTCATCTGAAAATTATTTATTAAACCGAGAAATGCTTTGCCTTCTCAATGACAAAGTTTCATTCTTTATTTCCCTCTCTTGTGGAATTTCTACCAATATACATGCCCAACAACCTTTAGCTGTTTGAAGGAGGAAGAGTGTTTTTGAAACGACATTGACAAACACAGACTATACACTAGTCCAGCCGAGTGGTGATTCAATTATCACCACCAGACCACTGAACACTGATGGGTGGCTCTTTTGTCACAAGCCCTGCTTCCTTCAGAAGCTTCTACACCCCAAGTCCTTCTCTGCTTGGTGGCATTATCCCACCCTGCAACTTCTTTGCCTCTGTGCTCCAACTCATCCTTATTCATAGACACTTAAAGCAATTTCCTTTATGCAGATCTTGATTTGTTATCAGAAATCAATATTTTGAGGACGTTTTTCTTCACGGATTACTATCATTTCAAAATCAAAATATTTTGCGATTGCTGAAAGCTCACAGAAATATTCCGTGCATGAGCTGACAGGAAACTGTAATCAAATTGTCAAGCAATTGCTCTGACTGTGGCAAAGTGAGGATGCTAGATTACACGTGTCAGCATGTGAAGATAACGGCTGCGCAGCGAACAGCAGGCTGAAGGCTTGATAGGAGACGGGAAGTTTATCGCTGTAAACTGCAACCTATCGTAGACAGTAATGCCACCTCAGCATTCCTTCGTTTGCATTAGGAAGCCTTTATGGTCAATAAAGTGTCTCGGTTTAACCATTTGAAAAGCATTCTGCAAATTCCCGGCAAAGTAGGTTCTGTCGTTTAATTTATGCTAACCTGTAAGCCAGGGTGAAACAACTGACGGTTTCAAATGGGTGATGTCGGTCCGACGTTCTCAGACTGGATCTGGCATTCATATATTCATTTCACAGGAGTAACTATTACAGCAAGGGGACAGATTCTCTTCTGCTCAAACAGATAAAATCCTTTATCTGGTGGCCTGTTTTCTTGGTATTGAAAGATTTATTGCCAGTCTCTTCTCTCCTGGTTTCCCCCGGTCTCCGCAAGACCCTCAAGGTTCTTCGCTACTTTCCCCTCCTCCCATGGCGGCTCGCAGCCTCCACCAAGGGCTTCCAAGGATATCCATTATTCAGTGCCTCTGTGCACGGCTGCTACCTCCACGGCCTAATCACTCAGCATCCGCTGTGTCTTCTCCCCCAGAGGCAGGGGAAGGCTGTGGAGTCTGAGGTCAGTATGTGCTGGCTTCTTCGCCCTTTTATCCATCTTGGCAGGCAGATATTTCAAGGTGTTATATTTATTATTCAGTTGCAAAACCAGGGTGATTTGGGTGACTGATGTTGTGGTATACGAGGTGTTTACTAAACAAATACATATTTTATGATGTGCATTATTTATTAAGTTAAACATTATTCTACTCAAGTGTGTATCTTTTGGTATTCTTTTTTTCCTTTTCTAAATTTCTCTCCCCGTGTTGTTTTCTGAATATATTCCTGCACATGGGGCCCACTATTCTGAGTACCTAGGATGTTGTCTGCGGAAGAGTTTGGCTTTCTGGGAGGCTATATTAACTCTTTCTGGCCCTTCAGCTACCACTTTGTGATTGGCTATTTCCATATCCTGAAAAGTAACCATAGCCACCTGAGTTGACATAACTCCCTGGAGCCCTAACCATCCCTTAAGGAAGCGGCTAGGCTCTGTAAAAGGTTTTTTCTTTCCTTTCTTTCTTTCTTTCTTTCTTTCTTTTTTTCTTTCTTTCTTTCTTTCTTTCTTTCTTTCTTTCTTTCTTTCTTAAGCAAATCCTGTAGATCTCCTTTACAGATTTGGATTTGGGCACTCTACTTTTTCAGAGCATGGGTTGTGTATAATCCTAGCTCACAAAAGGGAAGCAGATCATGGGCTTATGATCTGGGTGTATTCTGTTCTTCAATCCCCTTCCCAGTCCATCCTTATGTTTCCCCCCAACACTCCTCTAGTCTTGAGGCAACACAGGTCGCTTCAGGGAGTAGGTAATAATTGTCTCTGTGCCTCTTTTCATTTTTAAGGAAGTCAGTGAGGGGCTTAATTGCTCTTCCAGTCTGTTTCCCATGGTAAGTAACCTGACCCATAATAAGTGTCCAACCTAGGTTTGTAAATTTTCAAATACAGCATGGAAGAAGGTTACCCCCGACTGTCGATTATGTTTCATGTGAGCAAAATGCATTATTTAACAATTGTCAGGTAAGCAGTAGCTGGTGACATTGTTGGAGGACATCAGATGTACTGAAGAATCGACGTGGTATTTTGTCTGTGTTTTTCCAGCCTCCTTCAAAGCATCCCATACTGCAGAGCATCTTGGGACTCCTGCTTCTTAAGATAGGCACAAGAAATCTTCCAAGAATTAATTTTATGAACTTTATATCAATTAACAGGCCCATTCTTCTTCTTCTCCTCCTCCTCCTCCTCCTCCTCCTTCTTCTTCTTCTTCTTCCAAATTTTTATTTAAATTCTAGTTAGCTAACATGCAGTGCAATATTGGTTTCAGGAGTAGAGTTCATTGGTTCATCATTCACGTACAACATCCAGTGCTCATCATAACAAGTGACAGGCCCTTTCTTGCTAACTGTGGTTTCTACCTAGAGCCAGGGTACAAACGGAAGCCCCTGGCTGGCATTCTGGGTCCTCTGATGCAGAAGTCTGTAGCTGGGGACTCCGGTGCTGGCCACTCTCTGGGAAGTACAGAAAATCATCATGAGATGAATATTAGATACCGATGCAAAGCAACTATATTTTATATTTTAAAAAGAATGATATATGACTTAGAAATGCATCTATGCAATTTAAATCCATTGTTTGCAATAAAGCCATTCTGAGCCCTCTCCTTCTTCAGCTAGGCTCAACATCATGTTCCTCTGGGTTTAGCAGCCATTAATCTCTATTCTTTCTATGATCCCATAATAACTATTCATATATTTCTTTTTAGCAATTCTTGCATTCTATTTTTATTATTGTTCTTTGTGTGTGCACTTTAGCTCCTTTCTGGAATGTGAAATGTTAGGGAAAGGATTTCACTCACCTTTGCATTATGCTGTACCTTGCATAAAGATTTATCCCTTGAAGTCAGTCAGGAAATGTTTGAATTGAAATCTGGGAAACAGGTAATGTAGTGCCTCTCCATTAAATGCACTTTAAGGTGAAGATAAGTATTGCACAAATAAATCGCCTTTTATGCTCTGTGCACCCTGACACCATATCCTCAAAACACAATATGGTGTACTGTTACCCAAAGAAAGCCTTTCCTAAAAAGTTTCTTTAAATATGAAAACTGGCTCATTTCATAACATATCAGATATCTATACTTTCATTGATTAAGAGTCTCACCAGCTGACTTGATAAAAATGACTGATTAATATAAAAATAATACTTTAAAAATTACAAATCAAAGACTAGTAAAAGTTTCCCTCTTCAAACTGTTATTTAATAAGTATTAGAATGGTGCTCACGGTCAATGCATCAGTTTTTATCAGCATTGTTCTCTAGGCAAAGTTATTAATGATTGTAGAAGGCAGCAGGGTAACAGGTATACAAAACTTCAAAGCTGCATGAATTTGTTACTTGCAGGGATACAATGTGAACAGCTTTTAACTTCAACAATGAATTAGAATATTTCCTGTCCCTTATGAAAAGATGTTTTCACATTACAATGCACAATTTCCTTCTACCATTCCACCCACTTGTTATATTAAAAAATTGTTTAAAATATTTTAACAATAACTCCTCGATGATGACTGAAGAGTGGTTATTTTTTCAATATCACCTGTACTAAGTGACACCAAAATCATGTGATGGAGTCCTAATAGCTATCAGCAGAGGAATTATGTTGGAAGTAGAGCTGGAAATGATGTTTTGGGGAACCCTAATTACTGACATACCATTTATTTTATTTTATTTTTAATTTAAATTCAATTAGTTAACATATAATGTAGCATTTGCTTCAAGATTACAAGTCTGTGACTCATCAGTCTTATATAATACCCGTGCTCGTTACAACATATCTCCTCCCCAATGTCCATCATCCAGTTACCCCATCTTACTTTTACTTTAAATGATTCATATCCTGGGGTGGGGAGGGCAGGGAGCCTTGACGTTCTTGTTGTCTCTTTGTCTTGAACACCACCTTTGAGTCTTTAATCATTCCCATTCTTTTCCTTTCTCCCTTCCTGAGAGCCACATCCCTCTTGAAGTGATAAACAGTCTGAGAGCTACTTTGTATTTTTTTCCCTTGGGCCAAGAATGAAACAGTGTCGAACAATTACAAACCTCAGATTGTCCCCACGAGCTGGCAAATGGCACTGAGTGGCCACGTCATTGCTTTTGTTCCTCAGTTGTGCCGGTACCTGTAAACCAGATAATATAGAGCAAAGTTTACCTAATTGGGAAGACTTCCTTTTTTTGATCTGTTTTGATTTATTTTATTTTTTGTGTGTGAAGACTTTATTAATCTGCTTCTATTCTTTAAAAAGTCTGGTCAGCGGTGGCTAGGTGGCTCAGTTGGTTGAGCCTTCAGCTCAGGTCATGATCCTGAAGTTCCAGATGGAGCCCCAGATCAGGCTTCCTGCTCAGCACGGGTTCTGTCTGCTTCTCCCTCTGCCCTTCCTCCACCACATGCTCACTTTCTCTTTTTCATCCTCTTTCTCAAGTAAATAAATGAAATCTTAAAAAAAAAAAAAAAAAAAAAAAAGTCTGGTCAAGTTTGCTGTCAAAGATGCTGACTGCAAGTGTTGATGAATTTGGGTATATTTCACTGTAATTTTTAAAATCCTGCCACTTTCCCTATTCTTTCCAATCTCAAATTCAATGATCCATTCACAGGTTTATCCTTTCTTACCATTAAGCGCGGTATATTTTACCTTGGACTAATTTTCAGTTTCTTTAAAGCTAAGCTCTTTCTTACCTCCGAACCTTTAAATGGACTCCTCCCGTTCAGTCTAGATTTCTTCTTCTGCTTTTATCTGTTCTCTCATCTCCCTCCTTCTCTTTTATGCAATTGTTATTCTTGGTCTGTACAGTATTCTATTTTCAAGGCCTAACTTAAATGCTATTTTTTTTCCAAGGACTTTTTCTTGAGGAGAGGTTTAACAAGTTAAGGGGTCAAGGGCAGTTTAATAGTAATAGCACACTAAATTAACATTAATAGGAATTAGGATGAACAAAACTGAGCAAAAAAATGTTTGGGCTTTCTTTGTTGCCCATTTTCTACTTGGCAATCCCTCTTTCCTTCCAAATCCAGGCACTTTTACCTCTTTTCCTGGCTTTTCATTCCTTGTTCTTTCCAGCAACTGTATTGATCATCTCAGTTTTACTGCATCTCTCTGAGAGAAATCCAGCCACTCTGGAGTGCAAACTTTAATGGAAACAGAATAGTTGTGGGACAGACTGTAGAACTGGGCTTAAAATAATTTTGTTGTTTTCTTTCTCTGAAACAGGCTTGGATGGTAACATTGTTTATTCTCCAAGGCCTAATAGTTGTCATATAATCAATATAATCTTATATAATTTTTCAAGCTAAAAGATTTCTACATCCTTCTCCCATGTTGGTTGTTCTAGAATTCTGCTATAGAATAAATGTTTGTGTTTCCACAAAATTCAGAAATTAAAGTTCCTAATTTTGAACAGGGATGACATTTGAAGGTGGGAGTGATTAGGTTTAGATAAAATCATGAGGTGGGATCCTTGTGATGGAATTAATGCCCTAAAAAAATGAAGAGACACGAGCTCTCTGTCTCTCTGTCTCTCTCTTTCTCTCTCTGCCTCTCTCTCCCTCTCTCTCCTTCTGTGCATGGACCAAGGAAAGGCTATGTGAGTACATAGTAGGTAGAGGGCCTTCACCAAGAACCCAACCATGCATCTAATCATGATCCTGATATTCTAGCCTCCAGAATCATGAAAAATAAATGTTTGTTGTTAAGCCACCCTGGATATGGTATTTCATTATAGCATCCTGAGTAAGACAAATTCCTAGGTACTACAGATCATGTCCTCAATAGAATACAAACACAGGGTTAAGGAGCTGATAGTTTGGGGAGACAGATCTTGGAAAGATTCTCTGAGGCAGTGGTGTACACTATCGGAAGGGTTGGGGGTATGGAGTGTTGGGGTCAGTGGTTCATGGGTGGTGGGGGAACTTGCCCAGAACTTCAGAGGTAGGGGAAGGGGCACTCATGGTATGATGATGGTATCAACCTAGCAAAGAAGTGGTGGGGTACACAAGGAATGAAAAGGACAATCCCAAGATTTTATAATCTAGTTCGGGAAATAGAATTTACCATGTATATATGATTAAATGTCCAAATAAGTTCTATAGAGACTCAGGAGAAAATGAAATGAGTACAATGTGAAGCATTTGAAACACAGGGACTTTTAAATCACATTCAGTTTTGTAAGATGAAAAAGTTCTAGAGATCAGTGGTATAACAAGACAATACTTAACACTACTGAACTGTACACTTAAAAATGGTTAAAATGGTAAATTTAATATTATGTATTCTTTCCCAAAATTAAAAAAAAACCTAAAAAACAAAAAAAACACAACATAGAGAGAAATATGTATATATATATACATATATATATGTATATATATTTTCTTTGTCACCTTTTTATCCTTGCACTAGTTAGTGGTTATGTCACCAGGCAATGGAATTTGGTTCCATTGGGAGCTATTACCTCCCCACCCTTGCCCCCAAATCCCTATAGGTGTTTCAAACAAAAATAAAAATAAATTTTAAGATATAAGTAAAAAAAATGTTTCTTATTATGAAAACATAGCTTTAAGAAAAATTCCCTATCCTGAGTTTCCTAATGGATATATCATAAATTCTGCAAATTAGCAGTGATGGTAAAGCTTTTAGAACAAAGAACATTGAAACCATTAAAAATACATATTAAAAGTTACAAAAACATTTAAAATTGTTGTAAATATTTGAATATTATTTAAAAACTAACTCTGGTAGGTTGCTGAATAGAGTAATTGTGGCCTTGGTACTTAGGACCCTGTGAACAGTCACCATATCACCTCCTTCCCACCTTCTTGTTGAAATCAGTTCCATTTGGTTTAGTTAATTTTGCAGTTGGTGTGTTGTTGGCTTTTTTCTTTGTGTTTTTCTTTTTTCAAAGATTTTGTTTATTTATTTGACAGAGAGAGAGCACAAGCAGGGGGAGCAAAGGGATGGGAAGAAGCAAGCTCTCCACTGAATAAGGAGCCCAATGCAGGGTTTGATCCCAGGACTCTGGGATCATGACCTGAGCTAAAGGCAGAAGCTTAACCGACTAAACCACCCAGGTGCCCCTATGGTTGGTTTTCTTAAGAGCAGGGTCCTGAAACCATACCATTTCAGTTCAAACTCTGGCTTTACTAATTACTATCTGTTTGACTTTGGACAAAATTATAAAATTTGTGATTCAGATTCCTCATTTGTAAAATGGAGATAATGTTGATCTACCCCGGAAGGTTTTTGTGAGGACTCAGTAAGCCATAAAAGTGGTTACAGCAAGGCTTGGCACACAGTCATGCTCAGGAAGTGGTAGGGATCATGGTTATGATTATAATTATGATTATTATCAGGTATACACAACTAAAACCTAATTTAAAATTTTTTTCTAAATGCATGTTTTTTTTAACTTAATTTAATTTAATGTATTTCAGTGTTCCAAAATTCATTGCACCCAGTGCTCCATGCAATACGTACCTTCCTTAATACCTACCCCCAGGCTCATCCAACATCCCCCTCCTCCAAAACCCTCAGTTTGTTTCTCAGAGTCCACAGTCTCATGGTTTTTTTCTTATATAACTGTTTTTATTATTTTATATGAATAATGAGTCAAAGTCTGTTGCGTAAGTTTTGTAATGAATTCTTTTTTCCTCAAAGTAAAAATGTTAATTACTCAGAACAAATAATAATTGAATAAAATTCAATTAATTCCATTTTTAAAGGGACTATAGAACATTACAGTTACAGAAGTCAATATATATGGTTACATATGACTATCAAAAATATTTGTAAGAGAATATTTTTATAATCTTAAACATTAAAGTAATAAAAATTAACATTTTATGACTTCTTTTGCATAATGCATATTTATTTTTTCATATTTTAAGAAAATATGTCCTTAAATTTTCTTAAGGATGCAGAGAATATAAATTTATTTTTTGAGAAAGCATTTTTTGAATAATTCCATAGCCTATGATCCCTTTAACTTTCTATTTAGATGATTTTTATAGGCATGTTTTCCCATCTTAATGGACAAACTTTTTTTTTTTTTAAGATTTTATTTATTTATTTGACAGAGATCACAAGTAGGCAGAGAGGCAGGCAGAGATAGAGGAGGAAGCAGGCTCCCTGCAGAGCAGAAAGCCCGATGCGGGGCTTGATCTCAGGCTCTGGGATCATGACCTGAGCCTAAGGCAGAGACTTTAACCCACTGAGCCACCCAGGCGCCCCTGGACAAACTTTTGATTAAAGCTGGAAAGATATCATACTCCCAAGACTACCCCAACAATGAAAAAATATTAAGTCCTTATTAAGCAATATAATGAGAAATTCCTCAAACAAGCATTTGAAAGTCCCTACAATTCTTTTCTTCCTCACTCTAAATTTTTTTGTTGTGTGTGCAATATTATCCAGTGAATCAATGATGACAAGTAAATTCTCTGACATCTTTCCTGAAAACATTTTGAACATTTTAAAAAAAAAAGTTGTGAGCTTTTTAAAAGAGTGTTTTACTTATCTATTGCTATATAAGAAATTATCCTGGTACTAATTAACTTAAAATAATAAACATTTATTATCTCAAAATCTCTATGGGTCAGAAATCCAGGCGTGGCTTAGCTGGATCCTATGGCTTGAAAGCAGTCATAAGCTTAATTGAAGTCAAATTTTTGGACAGGCTTATGGTCTCATCTACAGGCTTGACAGGAGAAAGATTCCATCTAAATCCACCCCTATGGTTGTTGCAAGGACTCCGTTCCTTGTAGGCCATCGGACTAAGACATCACTTCCTCACTGGCTCTCGGCCAGGGACCTCCCTCAATTCTCTACCAACTCAATGTTCCACAAGACAGCTCACGTCATGACACCTGGCTGCCGTAGGAGGGCTGAGAGAGCCAGAGAGTGAGAGAACAAGAGAGACAAAGCATCTAAGACTGAAGCCACATTTTTTTCTTTAACCTAATGTACAAACTGACATTCTGCCACTTTTGCTATAATATATTTGATTAAAAAAAAAAAAATCCCTAGATGCAAAACACACTGAAGGGAAGAGTCATATAAGAACATGAATACTGAGAAGTAGAGGTCATGATTTGCTGTTTAGAGGCTGCCTTGTAACTGAGTATACCAAAAACCTGCCTCACCAACAGCCTTCCTTTGGTCAGTTGATAGCAACCCCTTCTTTCTAGCTGTTCAGTCCAAAACCTCAGAGCCATCCTTGAATGCCACTCCATTCTGTGAGGAAAGTCTGTCCCCTCTATTTCAAAAATAACCTCAGACTTCCACCAGTTCTCATGGTTCCACTACTATTGTCCTGGCCCTAGACACTACCTTCTTGTGTCTGGATTACTGAAAGAGCCTCCTAATGGGTGTTTCTGCTTTTACCCTTATCCATCATAAGTCTATTCTCTATATGGCAGCTAGAGTGACTCTCATAAAACAGAAATAAGTCATATCACTCTTCTCAAAATCTGCCTTGGCTGTCTATTTCTATTTCTGAGTCAAAGCCAGAATTTGCCATGGCCTCTGAAGCTGTCTATGAACTGGCTCTTCATTCTTCATTGCCCTTTTCTGTCATGTGCTCCCCTACAACCACAATGACTTCTTGCTAGTCCTTAAGCTTGAGGGACCTCTCTGGTCTGAGGGCCATTGCTATAGCTCTCCCATTTGCCTAGAAGGTCTTTCCTTAGATGCCTGCCTGGTTAACTTTCTCTATCACTTCAGTTCTCTCTTAAACTCTCTTGGTAAGGTATACCTTATTTCATATTTCACTCTGCCCCCTCCATTCCTTCAACCTGATCTACGTTTTCTTTTATTCTTGACACATATCATCTGTTATGGATTGAATTGTGTTCCAAAATTCACATGTTGAAGTTCTAATTCTTATTAAATCAGAATGTGACATTGCAGATAGAATTAGTTCAGATGAGGTCAAATTTGAGTCGGGTGGGCCCCTAATCAAATATAACTGGTATCCTTATCAATAATAGGGGGAATTAAGACAAGAGTGTCATGTGAAGATGGAATCAAACACCAGGGTGATGTATCTTCAAACCAAGGAATGCCAAGGATTTCTGGCAGAAGCTAGGGGAGAGGCAGGAAACAGATTTTTCCTCACAGACCTCAAGAGATAAAAACCCTGGCCTACATGTTGATCAGACACTTCTAGCATTCGGAACTGTGAGATGATAAATTTCTGTTGTGTAAGCCACCTAGCTTGTGGTACCTTGTTATGGTAACTCTAGCAAACTAATCTTTTAATATATTAAGGAATTTCAGTTTTATTCTTTACATAGATTACTGTCTGTCTTGCCTTGTTGGAATGTAATCATCTTAAGGGCAGGAATCTTTGCATGTTTTGTTCATTAACAAAGATCCATGCTTATCACATAGTACGGTCTAGATAAATGATTATTGAATAAATGACCAAGAAACAGATTTGCTCCATGAAATCTTTTATACAATATTAGTTTGTGCTCAAAGAACTAATTACAAGGCTCTGTAATGCCCAATAGAGAATTTCTCCATCAATTGTAGAGTTTTTGTTTTAACATCCTGCCTTGAAACTGCTAATGCAACACATGGGATCAATGATGCAGAAGAAATAGGAAATGTACCACTTTTTGATTAATGCAATTAGTAGACACATTGAAGACATTTTGGATAACAGAGATCACACTCATCTGGAATACTTTTAGATTAAAGAAGTTCCATTATAGATTAGATAGTACTTTAATAAGGGTGCTAGTGAGACTCTCTAAAGAGAAACACTTTGAAGAACTTTATTTGTTCTGTAAAATACCAAAAGAGCCTACAGGAGATGAAATGTTTAAATTGATAAGTGAATACTCTGATACACACCAGATAGAAACCCTACATAAACTTGCCCCGATTAGGAGGGAACATTGGCAGAAAGTTGTGAAGGCTTTCACATATAGCTCGTATTGTAAACCTTAAGATTTAAGAAATACATTATTTTCTTCACAGTAAGGCTTTCAGATGTAGGCATTTGCTATTGATCCGAATTCCACATTAAATGATGTTATCAAAATGGTGAATCTAATAAAATCTAAGCAGCTCTATTCTGTCTATTTTCAGCTTTATGTGAATAAATGGGATCAGATGCCACTCTTTGCTGTTTCATGCTGGATTGTGCTGTTCATCCAAGGAAAAACTTTAGTCAAAAATTAATAAGCTGTAAGAATCAGAAACGATTTCTCCGAATGATTCCATTGAATATTTTTGAAGCACAGTTATTTGCTGGCTAAACTACATTATTCAGCCACTAGAGGCACTTACTGAAAACACCAACAATTCCATAAAAACATTAGCATGCTCAGAGTTTACAGATTCAAAGTGAAAATGAAGGGGTACCTGGGTGGCTCAGTCAGTTAAGTGTCTGCCTTTGGCTCAGGTCATGATCCCAGGGTCCTGGAATCGAGCCCCATATCAAGCTCCACGCTCAGTGGGGAGCCTGCTTCTCCCTCTCCCTCTGCAGCTCCCCCTGCTTGTTCTCTCTGTGTCCGTCTGTCTCTTTCTCTGTCAAATAAATAAAATCTTCAAAAAATAATGAAAATGAAATCTTGAAATAAGGAGTGAAAAACATTTTAGTAATGATATTTAGTGGATATTAAAATTGCAATCTTAATAATGAAGAACTATTAACACCCAGTAGGTCAACATGTGGCTGTATATAAGGAAAAGCTTTGTTGTCGTTCTGGAATATTTGCTATGAAAAAGTTATACTGGGTTTGAAATTCAAGCAGATTGTCAACAAAACTTTTCAAAACTATATTGGTCAATGGATGAAAAAAAAGAGTTCTTCAATTCTGTGACATAAAAGTTAGAGAAAGTAAGTGTTCTAAATTCCGGCAACAGGGAAAATTCTATCCAGCAGTCAAAAAGCTATTAATAATCTTCCCACATTTGCTGCCTTCACTTATGTGAACAAAGTTTCTCATCACTGGTTGAGCATAAACAATTGAAGAGGTCATCTGTTTTCATTACTTATTTCTACAGAGCAAAACACCCCCACCTTGATTAATTTATTAATAAAGCTTAAAACCATCATTTATTATTACTGCTCACAGTTTTGTGCATTGACCAGACACAGTGCACAAAATGGCATCAATTGTCAACAGTCATTTGCAACCCGACTCAGATGAGTATCTAGGATAACCAGCAGTGGGTGCTCGCTTGTGAGCTGGTAACTTCCCTGGAGTCACCACCCTGAGTGCCTACAGTTGGCCTCTCCATGCAGCTTCGGCTTTTCCCTCATGACAGCTTTGTTCTAAAACAGGTAATCTCCAAAATAAGAGTTTCAGAAAACCCAGACAGAAGTGTCAAAACTTCTTACAACACTTCATTTCTAAAGTTCAAAAATCTTGGGCACCTGAGTGGCTCAGTTGGTTAAGCAACTGCCTTCGGCTCAAGTCATGATCCTGGAGTCCCTGGATGGAGTCCCACATTGGGTTTCCCTGTTCAGTGGGGAGTCTGCTCCTTACTCTGACCTCTCCCTTCTCATGTGTGCACTCTCTCTCTCAAATAAATCAGTCAATCAATCTTAAAAAAAAAAAGTTTAAAAATCTTACTTCATTTTGATTAAACGAGTCACCAGGAAAGTCCTGAATTCAAAGGAAGGGGAGCTAGATTCTACTTGATGTGAGCCGTAGCATGTATTTACAATAAGGGAAGGAATTCATAGAAGCCTTCTTAGAGATGCTCTGCCACATAAAGTTTTTATGAGACATTGAACAAAAACACTTAAAGGATAAAATATGGATTAAAATATACCCATTGAAGGAAATTTAAGTTAATAATTAATAATAAGAAAATATGTTATTTAAAAATAGGATATACTTTATGGTTAGGATTAATGATTGCCTTTCTCATAAGATAGGTTCAATACGTGTTGGCTATTATTTGATGTTGCCTTTTCAGTATTGAACTTGTGGTTAAAGTTGTCAGAGTAGCAATGATAACAAGTAGCATTTGTATAATAATGAGTAGATGCCAGGCATCCATATTTACTTGGTAAATATCAATTTATTTAAAGCCTCACAATTAACCTGTGAGGTAAGTATTATTGTTAGTAACATGTTAGAACTGTGATAATAGAGCCGAGAAACAGAAAAGTTAAGCAACTTGCCCACAGTCACACAGCAAGTAGGCAGGAAAGCCAGCATACAAACTTAGGGGTTTTGTTTGTTTGTTTGTTTGTTTGTTTTTCCAGAGCCCACCCAGGCTGTTAACTAGTATATTATTTATGCAGATTATACTTTTGATGAAGGAAAACTAGAGAAGCATCAACTGCAGGTCAAATAAAATAATAAACTGTTTTATTTCATGTTTACTTTTATTATAACGTAGTTGGTAAATAATATTGTGTTTCCACTTAAGTGTTAACACCTAAAACCCAGATCTTGGTTTCTTTTAAGATTTTATTTATTTATTTGACAGACAGAGATCACAAGTAGGCAGAGAGGCAGGCAGAGAGAGAGCCCGATGCAGGACTCGATCCCAGGACCCTGGGATCATGACCTGAGCCGAAGGCAGAGGCTTTAACCCACTGAGCCACCCAGGGGCCCCTCAGATCTTGGTTTCTAACATGATTCTTCAGTAAAAGGAATCGGGGATCCTTAGAAAAATAAGGTTGAGGGTTGAGAATATGTACAAGATAAGCCTGGAGAGTCTTGTAGCACCAGAAGGTAAGAAAATGCTCAAAAACAAAAGGAAACAAAGGCTAACTATTGGGAAATTTCAAAGGAACAAAAGCCATCTTGAAAGAGCTCCTACTGGCCAAATTGGGATCACTTTGAGCAACAAAATAAGTAACATCCTGACTGTAACTCAAAGCATAAAATAAATATTCATGAGTCCATCCTGCTATAAATAAACGATGAGATAAATAAATGAAGTACAGATAAATCATCCTGAGAAAAAAATTTTCAAATAGTATATATATAACTACTCCTCCTCTAGAAGGTTTAGCTTCATCTCTTATGTCTTTAGGGTGAGCTGTAGTTAGTGACTCATTTCCCAAAGAACAGAGTATTGAAAGGGAAATAATAGGTCTCTTCACTTTTACAGCGTGAAGAGAGACCTGGCAGACACCACATTAACCAAAAGATCAAGTTTGACTTCACCAATGATAAATTATGTTATGTCATGTTCTTCCTGATGTGATGTGATGAGAAGGGCACTGATCATGAGAAAACATATTTAAAAATCCAAATTGAGATTGTTCTATGGACTACATGACAGCAGTCTTCAAAGTGTCAAGGCCATGAAAAACAAGGAAAGCCTGAGAAACTGTCACACACAAAGGAGACCAAAGAGACGTGACATGACAACCAAAGGCAGTGTGATACCCTGAACGGAATCTTGGAACAGAAAAAGGATGCTGGCAGGAAAACTGGTGAAAATGAAGGAAATATGTAGTTGAGTTAATAATTAAGTTAATTTCTTAGTTTTTAAAAATGGGGAAGCTGGAACTCTCTACTATTTTTTGCAACTATTCTGTAAATCTGAAATTATTCCAAATAAATTCTTAAAATAATAATAGGGCATAACATGTCTATTTATACAGTATATTCCCTAATAAGAATATATGCACAAACATGGAGACAAACACAAAAGAAAACAGTCTCGAAGGAATAGATATTAACTGTAGATATCTCTGGGTCTCAGGGTTATGGATTAATTCTTTCTCCCCTTAATATTTGTTAGGGGAGAAAACTATCTATAGTTTTCGGTTGCCTATAATGAGCATACTTAACTTTTATAATTAAAAATGTGAAAAAAGGAAAAGCAATGTAGTATAAACACAGCTTATGAACAGCATTTGTTAGAGTTCTCAGAATGTTAATTGATGCAAATGAGAATGTTAACTAATTTTTTTCAAGTAGCTAAGAAGCAGTATAGTGGGAGCTAGGATGCTAGTTGGGTAAAGCATCTGGAGGATATAGACTTGCTTCCTGTTTTCTAAGTTTCCTCACTTTAGGGAAAGATGTGCCAGTGCTCTTGGTGTTTTATTTCTATTCTTCATTTAAAAAAGAACTAACTTTACAAATTGTTGAGTTTCTCTGCACCCCAGTTTCCTCGTTTGGGACTAAATTATGTCCTAAGGAGTAGGACTGGAATAAAATGTGTTAAGTACTTTGTGAAGCGCTATACAAATGGGAGAGATTAGTAGTAGTGGTAGTAGCAGTAGTAGTAGTAATAGTAGTAGTAATGGTAGTAATAGTAATAGCGGTAGTAGTAATAGTGGTTATAATTTGTTAGTGTGATTGTTCAGTATTGTTGAGTGTAATGTGGTATCTTGTATTGGATCCTGGAACAGATAAAAAAAATTACAAATGGATTTATCAAGAATGCACATTGCAAATAATGGTTCCTCACAAATTCACTTCATTCATTTGACTTTGAAGTAAGGTACAACGTTTAAGCCATGCTGGAAAACCACCTACTTAATTGTATTACCTTCTGTAAGAAGGCTTTACTGTCTACCCTAAGAAGAACTAACCTTGGTGCCTTCACTATGTCTTATGGTTGTGCCTAGTACAGCATCCATACACTGTATTTCCATGTCTGTTTCCTTCACTATTCTGGGCTTCTTGTGGGCAGGACCCCTTCTGAGCCAACCCTGTATGCTCTACAGCTCCCAGGACAATGTTTTTTTCCAGCACCTATCAAGTGTTCAAATATATTTACTGTATTGAATTATTCGTACATTATTCAGACATTATTCAGAATTTTGTTTTAAGGCTTTTGGAAAACAACCAGATTTTGGAGGATAACATCATATTCCAACAAACTGATAATACATTTTGGAAGAACTATTTGACTGGTGAAATACTTCTTGTTGGCATCATAAAAAAGAAATGTGAAGTATTTATTAATGTGCAGTGAAGTACTGGTGGAAATAAGGAATGGAATCTGCAGGGGTTTTATAAAAATAGCAGGAGATTCATCAGGTCACATTCTGTGCTTTCAACTGAAAGGGGCTATGACTTCTTTCAGAAGTGACAGGCATGCTACTTGCCAGACACTCTGTAAAGCCATTTATCTCATCATGTTTGCATTTTCACACAATTGAATAAAGCAAATATTACTACCCCCAACTTTTGAGCGAACAAATAAGTTAAGACAGGTTGATGATTTGCTCAAGGTCACACGGAGCTAAGGTCAGGCTGACCTTTGCATCTAAATACGTCTGCAAATTATCAGTTTCATATAGACCATGCATGTAAATCTGGTTGGGCATAGATTGGGTGGTTACAGAAATTAATGGATTGGGGCACCTGGTGGCTCAGTGTGTTACACCTCTGCCTTTGGCTCAGGTCATGATCTCAGGGTCCTGGGATCCAGCCCTGCAACAGGCTCTCTGCTCAGCAGGGAGCCTGCTTCCCCCAATCTCTCTCTGCCTGCCTACTTGTGATCTCTCTCTCTCTCTGTCAAATTAGATAAAATCTTTTTCAATAAGTAAATTAATGAATTAATTGATGAAATTAATGAATTCATTTTCTTACAGTTCTGGAAGCTGGGAAGATTAAGATCAAGGTCCTAACCAATTCAGTTCTTGGTGACAGCTCTCTTCCTGGCTTCCAGAGAGCCACCTTCTCTTTCTGTCCTCACATGGTGGAGACACACTAGAATGTGTAAGAAAACTCTTCATATAAGGGCACTAATCCTACCAGAAAGCTTCAACATCATGACTCCATCTAACTCCTTACCTACCCAAGGCTGCTTCTTCAAATACCAACACATTGAGAATTAGGGACTCGACCTATGAATTAATTTTGAGAGACACAAATATTCAGTCCATAACACCATGATAATGGAGTTAGGGTATTAGCATTTTGCTTGGAGATGTATGGACTTATGTTTTATGTAGGTACTCTTCAAGGCTTTATCCTTTAAAAAGACGTCTTCCATGTTTTCAGTCTAAGAACTGTTTCAATCGGGGTTGGGAGTGGGAAGGGTGGGGATGTTCCCTTACAGGACAGTAAAACATGAGGGACTTTGTGAATTGAGTTAAAATCAAAGGAAAACAAAATTTTAAAAGTCAGATTTTAAAGCTTCTTAAAAATTCTTTTGAAACTGGGGTTATTACCAACTTGTGGCTGCTTCCATTAGTCAATTTGTATTCATCCTTGTTGATTGTCTTTCTGTCCCCTAGGAGTTCCATGTTCTATCCTCCCTGGCAAATGCATTTCTTTAATGAAAATTTGTTGAGTGTTGTGCTTGACAAGTAGTGATTGACCACTTTCGTGTACTTTGTGTGATTAAGTAATTAATTCCCATTGGTAGGTCTCTCTGTGTCCACATGAGAGGCAGAATAAAGAGAACTAAAGGAAACTACCATGACCACTTTAACCTTTGACTAGAGATTCCTCACCGGGATTTGGTTTTCTTACATATGCCTATAGCTTCTGCATAAAACTGTGGTCTAGAAATTGAGTTCTGAATGTTGTGTTACCACGTAAAGACACACTTACTCCAGAGGCTTTTAAGATTAAGAGGGAGACAGAGAAGAGAAAGGGGGAGAAAATAACAAAAGCAATGACAGGAACATGTTTTCTTCTGACTTCTTATGTATACAATGAAGGAAAGAGAGGCTAAACAAAATTCCCTTGACTCTGCCAACTACATTCCTTTGTAAACCTTACCTCCATGTCTCAAAAGGAGTTTAGAGTGGCAAGCATTTTGTAGGAAAGAACCTCAAATATGTCCTTTACTTTCTCTAATGCCCCACAAATGAAAACTCTGCTTAAACATCTTAAATAAGTCTTGACTTTTTTTGGTTTCCTTTAAAAAGAAATCTTATGGTCTCTCAATTTATTATTTACTGATCTTTAAATATTAGAATTCTATAGGAAAGCAAAAGGACTCAAATTTAGAATTAGTCTGGAGTGATTTGATGCCAATTTTGTTCATTTTTCAACAGTCAAATCAGTCTGCTATGTTCATTGCTTGTGAAGCAGTTCTATTGAAGCATCATTCAGGGAGAGAACATTGCCAAGTCTTTATAAAATGACTCTTGTCTTAATTAAACCTTACATCCCAAATTTGCACTCTCCCAGCCACATAAACAAAATAATTCTGTAATGCCCAGTTGAAAATAAATAAAACCCCACACTGTCGCTTGTACAATTTAAAATGGAAGGATTCCAGAATAATAGAAAATAACAAGATTACTTGATTAGGGATAAACAAATTACAAAAAGAAAAAAAAATAAGACACCCAAATAACTGGTTCAAATTCAAACAATATTTGAGCCAGATGAAGTTGTTTTCATACCGGACCTTAAGTGGCATTCTAAATCTTTGTTCCAAATCTCTGCCCAAATATTATATTAGCCTTGAGCAACTAACCAAGGGTGGGAGATAAAAGTAAAATAATGAAACTGATTGCTTGAAACTGGTTGACTAAACTACAAGTCCTATCATATGGCTTAGTTTTGTAGTTGTTTGTATTGTGCTTACTGTCAGGGTTTTCACTTATTCTTTCTTTTTCTTCTCTTTCTAGTGCAATTCTCCATGATGAGAAAGAAAGTCCTGTCACACTTTCCTTTGATTTGTAGATGCTGGAATCTATTCGAGTATTTTGTTTACTTGAAACTCATTAAAATGCCAATGACTGAGTAATGTTTTTGAACATGTGTTCCACATACTGGGTTTTATGGAGTAGATTGAGTTAACTAATAGAAACTTTAAGACTTTTAATTTAATACAAAAGTAGACTTCTTTATTAAAATAGCAAAACATTAACAAAGTTTCCCAAGCCCTATCTTTAAAAGATTATACAAAGAGATGAAGATTTTGAAGAAAACAAACATCTAGCTGCAATTAGATACCTTTTTCATTATCTGTAATTGTTACCTACTTAGTCCAAACCTAATCTTATTAGACTCTGATGATAATGTTCCTCTGAAACTCACCAATTTCTCTTAACGTAGGGGCAAAACAAACCTTTCTGGGTCATGGAAATGTTCAAAGAAATTAAAAGTAGCTTCCCTCGACTTGTTTGATTTTGTTTCCTAAGAGACAAACCATGAGAGACTATGGACTCTGAGAAACAAACTGAAGGTTTTGGGGGGTAGGGGGTGGGATGAGCCTGGTGGTGGGTACTATGGAGGTCACGTATTGCATGGAGCACTGGGTGTGGTGCATAAACAATGAATTTTGGAACACTGAAATAAAACAAAATTAAATTAAAAAAAGAATTTTATAACTTACTTTTCTCTTTCACTAAGGCCTTTATTTGCTTTGCCAATATTTTTAATCATCCATTTAACCAGAACTTTCTTCAAAGGTAGAGAAGGAAAAAAGTATAGTCATTGCTACATGAAGTTCTTCGATTGTCACCTTCTAGTTTCTGTTCAATGGGATCTCTTCTTTACTGCTCCTTTCTCAATACCAAATTTATTACAAAACTATAAAGCTAAACTCTATAAGGAGAAAATCACATTTTTGAGAAAAAAATTTCATTCCTTCAAGTTTTGAATGTATTAGCAATGAATTTCAGAAAAAGGTTATGGAAAACATAAAGTACACATTAAATGCTAATTTCAATATAGCTTATTCTCATTAACTTAAAGACATCAAGTTATGAATTCACCGGTTGTCTAAGCTCTTTAAACCTCGTCTCTACCACAGATTTCATTGGTCAGCAGCAAAATTCAAGGAAATATATCGGAAAGAGAAACTTGTTACCACACAAACTCTGCACTTAAGGATTGATGAAGAACAAAATAAGGAACAATCTCATGAAAATGGATTTCTGGTTGAGATCTTGAATTTCTAATTATATTTGATATAAAAATAAATACAGATATAAATTTGGAGCTGTTTATAAAATTCTCTCCTCCTCCCCTTACTCACCTCTCACTTTTGTACTCTTTCTCTCTCTCTCTTTCTCTCTCTCATACACACACACACACACACACATACACACACACAGAAGCTAACAAAATGGGTATAGGGTATAGTAGGCAGGCTACATTGCTTCTTTAAAAGCTATCATCTCTTTCTTCTCCTTTCTTGGCTAACAGTATCCCAAATTTATTCTTATATCATGAAGAGATCTCCTACATAATCTCAGGAGAGCCAGGCACAAAATAGGGTAGAAATGAGGTACAAAGATAAAGCTGGTGAGCAGTATCCCTTAGAAGAGAGATGCAATGTCTTACAGTTTCCATCTTTGAATATAATCATGTGGCCCAAGATGCTTGAAGCTGCTGCAGCCTTCTTGAAACCAAGGTTGCAGCACCCTAAACATTACAGAACATCCAATCTAGGACCCCGACTTTATTCAACTTTGGAACCATATATGGAACTTACTCCCTCCAGTCACCTTGTTATAGAAAAAAAAAAAAATCCACTATTTACAGCAGGAAAAATACTTAAAGTCATACAATTCTTTTTTCAAAATGTCAGTGACCTAGTTCACTTTTAATCAAATAAAGACATTACTGTTTTAATCAAGCTGATATTCCTAATCATAAAAAAATTACTGATCACTGAAATGTATAAAAGTTATCCAGGGACGCCTGGGTGACTCAGTTGGTTAAGCAGCTGCCTTCAGCTCAGGTCATGACCCCAGTGTCCTGGGATTGAGTCCCACATTGGGCTCCTTGTTTGGCAGGGAGCCTGCTTCTCCCTCTGACTCTGCCTCTCTCTCTGCCTGCATGTGCTCGCTCTAGTTCCTCTCTCTCTGATAAATAAATAAAATCTTTAAAAAAAAAGTTATCCAAAATATTCCACACTCAAAAATGATTATTAAAAATTGATGAGCATCATTCATATGTATGTGTATGTTGATATATATATACTCACTAGTTTTTAATGAAAGTGTTCTATTTAATTTTTTCTGAATTTTTACTGAAAAAAAAGAAACTGAACTGAAACTGAAAGAATTCCAAAATGTTTTTAGGTAAGCTTGCACCAAAATAAAAGTGAGCTTGCACCTAAAGAGACATTATTTTTTAACTAACTTTTCCATTAGAAAAAGAAAATTCAATTTTTAAACCGAGAGTTTAAACTCTTTCTTTTCTTGAAAATTGAGTTGCACGCCAACAACTGTGTCCAGTGTCCACTGAAAGAAATGGGGATACCATAAATGGGCTGATCCTAGGCTTGCCCTTGGCTGTGGGTCCAGTTGTTCAGATTTCAATGATCCTTGTCCATTTTCTTTACCTCATTCTCCAACTCTCCTGCGAGTTCTCTCAGTGATTAATATCCTTCCAATACATTTATTTTCTGTTCAAATTATCTAGGGGGCATTTCTCTTATTATATCCAGGAACTCCGACTGGCACAAAGGTTGTTTGCATTTTTATTTTTATTAGGTATTGAGAGATTGTTTCTACCAGAGGCCAAAATGCTTTCTATTTTTTATATTTTATACAACTTTCATCCTCATCAGAGATGATCTCTCTCTTAAATATATAATTAGTTTTGCCAATCTGATAATGACCAAAACCATCTCAGGGGTAACTTCATGTTTATTTAACTACTGATGAGGTTGCACATACAGTGACCATGTATTGACCACATTTTAATTTGTTTCTCCATTATTTACCTTAGTGTATCATTTGACCTTTTTCCTATTTGGTAGTTTGCCTTTTTCTTACTCATTTGAAATGATTCTTTGTATGCTATACACAGTATTTTCTTTTCTGTTCAATATGTTGTAAATTTTTTTCTTATTTTTCTTTACTTCATTTATGATATCGTTTTCTGCACCAAAGTGTTTAATTTCGACTTCGTCTAAAACATAGATTTTATTCCTTATTTCTTAGATATTCTGCATTTTCCATTTTAGTTAAGAAGTTTCTCCCGCCCAAAGTTATATTGATGTATCTCTTTCTGTAAGTACTTTTAAAATTATTTAAGTTCTTAATCCATCTGAATTTTTTTTTCTAAAGATGTATTCATATATTTTAAAATGAGAGGGGTTGGGCAGGGGCAGAGGGAGAGATAATCCTAAGCTGACTCCATGCTGAGCCGAAAGCCCAAAATTGGGCTTGATCCCATGATCCTGAGATCACAACCTGAGCCAAAACCAAGAGTTAGGTGCTTAGTCAACTGTGCCCCCCTCATCTGAATTTATTTTTGTGTCTTCTAAGTGTGAGGTACCAGTTCAACTTTATTTTCTGCTGGATGAATAGCCAACTTAGCCAACACATTTGCTAAATAAACTATATTTCTTCTCATTAATTGATGCCATCTTTGTCAAATAGTGGATCTTTACACAGGGTGTGATATACTATTTTTAGACTATTTTGTTTCATGAGTTTTTCTTCCTTTCATGATATCATTGAACTTTGGAGGACTTATAATAATTCTTAATATCACCTAGGACAAATCCTTTCGTTGCACTTTCTTTACGATTTCCTCTAATTCTGCCACATTAACTTTAAGATAATTTTATCCATTTCCTCCATCCTTAAAAAAACTTCCATATTGGAATTAAAAGTATGTATTTATATGGAGGAAATTCACATTTTAGTGATATTGAATCTTCCTATCCAAAATTATATATTTTCTTTTTTTGTTCTTTTAATCAGAAAGTTTCCGATAGGCAGTACCTAGGTGGCTCAGCTGATTAAGGCTCTGACTCTTGGTTTTGGCTCAGGGTCCTGAGGTTAAGCCCCTTGGTCACTGAGGAGTCTGCTCAAAGTTTCTCTCCCTCTGCTCTTCCCCCTGGTCACGTTCTCAGTCAGTTAAGCATCTGCCTTCAGCTCAGGTCATGATCCCAGAGTCCAGGGATCCAGCCCCACATTGGGCTCCCTGCTCAGCGGGGAGTCTGTTTCTCCCTCTGCCTGCCACTTCCCCTGCTTGTGCTCGCTCTTTGTCAAATAAATAAATAAAATCTTTAAAAAAAAATCTTAAACCTCCTTGTTAAATTAATACTTTGGTATTTAATAGTTTTGTTGCTATTACAAATGAATTATTTTGTTCCATTCCAATTTCAAGCAGTACTGTTAGTATAGAAAAAGTTATTGATTTTTATATTATATCTTGTACTTATCCTCTCTACCAATTTTCTGCTTAATATTAGTAGCTCTCTTACAAGAGTGTTTTTTTTTTCTATTTATTTATTTATTTAGTATGTTTGAGGAGTTTAGAGTGGAAATTAAAATTGTTACAAAAGGAACTTATAGAGAAATAAAAACTTAGTAGACTATTATAGCAAGTTAATTTAATATTTTTAAAAGAGAAATTTTTGTTTTTTAAGTCTTTTATCTCCCACTTAAAATACAAAGCCCTGGGCTTGATGATAGTGTTTCTTCCATGGTGAAATGAAGTTACCTCAAGATAGGACATAAAAAAATTAAAAGGGAACTTTACTTATTTTGTGATCCTGAGAGGATTATGGGGAGAGATAACTGAAAGAAGATGAGATTGAGGTTGGAGATATTTTGGACGAAATCTCTGAGTCTACAGGATCTTGTTTGTCAGCTCTGAAATTCTAGATGGGGAGGATTCTTGCCCTATTCCTGTTAGTGAGCTGAAGAGATCACTATGCAGAACAACTCCAGGCCAACATGGAATCAAGGTCAACCAATGAGAGAATCTATTTTGGGCTTGAGGAGTTTCCTTGGATCCTGTGTGGCATGGACATGTATTTGAGCACTAGTAGGAATGTCATGGGGCCATGGAGGGAAAAGAGTCATCATAGCAAAACCTTTGGTGGTGCAGGTTTGGGGAGGGGAGGAGCAGCTGTGTCAGGTGACCGGCAGAATATAATAGAGACTCAGAGTGGTCTTCAGCACCACTGAGAGCCCAGCAAAGACTCAGTTAATAAAGAGAGGACACCTGGGCGCCTGGGTGGCTCAGTGGGTTAAGCCGCTGCATTCAGCTCAGGTCATGATCTCAGGGTCCTGGGATCGAGTCCCGCATCGGGCTCTCTGCTCAGCAGGGAGCCTGCTTCCCTTCCTCTCTCTCTACTTGCCTCTCCGTCTGCTTGTGATTTCTCTCTGTCAAATAAATAAATAAAAATCTTTAAAAAAAAAAAATAAAGAGAGGACACCATATCATATTGTGATCTAGCTAAGAAATAGAAGACCACAGTTTTTTCAGTCAAAGAGAGGATCCGAACAGACAAGGATAAGATCAAGCCAGCTTAAACACTAGTGGACTCAAAATGACATACTCATAAAGATGAGCACAAGTTCGAGTAGAGAGTCCTTTTTCATCCCCAGGTAACATTTTAAATAGAAACATAGAAAAGAAAGGGGAGGGGGGAAGAGTAGGTCAAATCCAAAGAGAACATTTAAATTATCAGATTACATATATATGCAGTTGACTAAAATTAGATTTTTTTTCTTCCTGCCACTATAAAAGAAAAAAAAAAATTCTGGATACTTGCCACAAATGGCAAGGAAGGCTTTATGAAAAACTATTGCAATAAGGGGGAGACTGAACTCAACACCGGATACAATATGGACAAGAGGGGATTCATAGCCAACTGGCAGGGTGAAAAAAGTAGATGGAAAAGTACCAAGAGGAATTTGGTTAGACATTGAGGTTTTAGGGAAAGAACAACTTGATTAGGTATCCAAAGTGGAGGAAGAGGAGCTCAATATCCAGGATATCCAGGGTGGGGGGTTCTCAATTAAACTGGCTCAGTGGGATTCTTTACGAAAACTGAGTCCGGCAGCACAAGGATACCATTTTTTCCCCTCTAAAGTAAATTTAATTTCTGTTATGTTGATAAAATTCTCTTTCTATAATTGCTTTATATCCATAGTTTAAAAAGTCAAATAGACCTATAGCGCTAATAATAATATTGTAATTCTTACCCCATCACACCAACCTGATCCATTTTTTAACAAAATAACATTCATACCCCTGATATTAATTTAGTACATTTCTCTTGACTTATGATACAGAAGAAATCACATTGTTTCTCTTTCAGAACTCAAGCTTATTTAAAACTCACAACTGGGAATCACAGACATTTCTTAGAGATCTTGTATTCTTCATAATTATTTTGGTAAAAATTCCAAGTATTTCATTTTTTTCATTGTTTAATCTTCTCGTAATTTCTCATAGTTTTCTCGTAATTTACCAATCTTTCTTTCCTTTCCCTCTTTTGTTTCTTCTTATTAACTCTTCTTCTGGACCAATTCAAACGGCTCTTCCTCTAGCTAGTCACCTTCCTCTTTTTGCTCTTACAATGTCTTTTTGGCATTACCTCATTATTTATATTACAACTGTTATGTACCTGTCCCTTCTTCCACTTTGTGAATACATAGAGGGTGGAAGCTGAATTGGACTAGCCTTTGTATATCCAGTGCTAGCGAATTGCTGGGAACAGAGTTAGGGCTCAAAATATTTTTGTGAGTCTGTGCTCTAGAATAAACAGAAATTTAAAAGTTTTTTTTTTTTTAATATTTACTAACCATATCCAGAGATGATACAAACAGGCTAATTCATTCTTTTTCTTTGTCAAAGCAATGATAGATTTTTCTATTGTATAATTTAAAAGGATTTTTAAAAATATTTTGCCCTTGTGTGTGCTATTTCTTTGCTATATTATGACTATCTGGGAAAAAGGAAAGAAATTTAGGAAGGAATTAAGAAGGAGACAAAAAAAAAAAAAAGACAGAGATAAAAGAAGAAGAAAAAAAAAGAAAAAGAGAAAAAAGAAGGGGAAAAAAAAGGAGACAGAAAAGAGGATGTTTAGAATACCAGGAGGAAAATAAATAAATAAATAAATAAATAAATAAATAAATAAATAGAATACCAGGAGGCAAGGATGAGAAAAAAGCATGTTCACCCCAGGGAAAATTTTAGTTTTATGCTTAATTGAACTACTGAATTATGTCAGTGCCCCAGAAACCTAGGGGAGCAATATATTACTAGCAAATAAGAAATAACTGTAGATCTCAACTGTTCAAGCTATTTATAAAAGGAAGGCTTTAGGTTACTGGTAGAATCCAAACTGGAGCTCAGAGGCTATGGATCAGTGATGTTTCAGAAGACTTGGTCTAGATCAATAGTTTTCAAACTCTGTTCCCCAGCAGAGTTCCCTAGTGGTCCTTAGGAATCACCGAGGAAGGGAGCAGCCAAGGTTTCATCCTCCTGCCTTCAATTAGAGCAACTCCTGATTAGTTTTACATCTTAAGGTTCCAATGAAGGTTCCAAGTCAAGAAGTGAAAAAAGTCTTCCAGAATTAACAATATTTGAAAACTGCTAGTCTATATTTCATTGCTTCTCAGACTTGGCTGTGCATCAGAATCCAAGGGGAGCATTATAAAAGTACTAATTTCTGGGTATTTTTCCATACCTGCTGAATCAGAGTCTATGTAGCTGGGCTATAATATCTGTATTTTTTGCCAAGCTCCCAGGCAAGTTTTATTCAGCTGGCTTTTGGCACTAATGACCTCTGAGGTTTTTTTTTTTTTTTTCCCCAAATTTTAAGGTTCTATAATTATTTTAAAATTCAGTTAGAGTTATAACTAGGAAAAAAAAAAATAAAGTGAACCACAGACAGCTCCTACTTCCCCACATGTGGATTATCAGAAGGACTGGATCAAGAATGAAAAAACTAAAATAGATGCCTAACACCCGTAGCCTAAATTTGGCTTATGAAATTCAAAAAAGTGGTGGGTGAAAACAAAATATGTTTTACTTGAGTCAGTTTAAAAATGCCTAAGCAATAAGCAACCCTAACATGTACCATGGGTAAAATAACAAAAAGGAAAAATAGAACCTAAATAAAGGAGAAGGGAACAAACTTTTATGCATATCTTATTAATGTTCAGTACATTGTTGGTATTTTTAAATATAAGCTCTCATTTATACTTCATAACAGCTATATGATATAAATGATATTATTATTCTCATTTTAGGGAACCTGGATTTAAAAAGGGTAAGCAATTTGCCCAAAGCCACAAAGTTAAAACATTTTGATGTCAGTACATAATTTATATTTGCTATCTTCAAAGTCAATGTTCTTCCTAATGTACTCCCCTGACCTGGGATAAGAAATTAAGAATTGGAATGTCTTTGTTTGTTTGTTTGTTTGTTTGTTTTAAAGATTTTATTTATTTATTTGACAGAGATCACAAGTAGGCAGAGAGGCAGAGAGAGAGGAAGGGAAGCAGGCTCCCAGCCAAGCGGAAAGCCCGATGTGGGGCTCGATCCCAGGACCGTGGAATCATGACCTGAGCTGAAGGCAGAGGCTTTAACCCACTGAGCCACGCAGGTGCCCCAAGAATTGGAATGTTTTAACTGGTTAATTCCACAGAGTGGATGTTGGAGACTGGTACAAGTCTATTTCCTCTCTCTCTCTCTCTCTCTCTCTCACACACACACACACACACACACACACACACACACACTCCTTCTCCCATACCTTTCAAAGATATGAAAACCAGGAGAAAGAAAAACAAAGCAAAAAAGTGATTAGTGACCTACCAACATTTATGTTTCCTTCATTTCAGCACCACAGGTAGCAAGAGACTCAGAATTTCATTTGAAGAAAAGAACGAGGGATTTGGAGACATATCTAGGTTCTTAAACAACTTGTCACTTTGCTTATTTCTAAGATGGGGTAATAACACCACTCTCAGAGTATTATGAGGATTAAATGAGACCTTTTACACTGATTAGGCATCCTTCATATGACAAGGATTCTAGATCTCTTAGAAAGGAATGCATGTCTTGTACTGTTTTCTATCAAGAAGAAACGTGTCTAACCAAGGCAATCTGAGAGGCGGTAGATTATGTAAATAGTCTGCACACCAATGTCTGTACAGTTCAGGTATGAATGTATTCCATCATTCATTCATTCATTCATTCACTTCATAATTATTTATTGAGCACCTCATCCATGCCCAGTCATATGCTTGGAAACATAGAGAAGGCATCTGCTCATATGAAATGTAGATTCTATATGAGGAGAGATATATAAAAACAAGTAAAATCCAAAATAAAATAATTTACGGTGTGTAGGAAGTATGAAAAAAAGTCAGGTGACAGTGAAATCAAGAATGTCTGTGGTCTTAAGAGTAGGGAAAAGAGGGTGGCCAGAGAGGACCTTTCTGAGGCAGTGTCATTTGACTGAGAACTGACGAATATAAAGAAGAGTCACTTAATGGTGTAAGGGAAAGACAGCTCAGGCAGAGGAAAGAAAAGGGCCAGAGTCCCTGCCCCTCCAAAGGTATAGCCAGTCTCACTCTAGCCCTTCTGACGTACACGGTTCTGATCACCTAATTCCAGAAGCCTGAAGTTTGCCCTCTTGCTCACATGTTGCCTCTTGGGTGCCAGAATATTATTGGCTGCTTGTATCAATAGGTGTGATGTTCTTATTCGTGTTCTTTTTTATTCTTTCTGGTGTTCAAATTTAAAGACTCCTCTTTTGAAATTCGTTCTCACTTTTCTAGCTAGACAATATTAGTACAGATTCCTAGGAATGCACCTTTTTGATATTTTCTTGGACATGGCACTTAAAAATGTATGTAATAAGAAAATTTTAACATCTAATTGTCATACCTTTTCAAGGCTGGATTGTGTACATGCAAGGCTGGAGAGAAAAAAGTCATTTAAACTTGGGATAATTCCTTGATCATAAGGATCTTGGGGTTCCTGGGGTTCCTAAGGGTATGTGATATGACTTGCTAATTAGAAAAGCTATTATTAGTTTCTGATTTCTACTCTAAATGGTAAAAGACAGAGTTTCCAGAAGGAGCATATATTCAGAGAAGTTTTTGTTTTAATAGCAGTTTTATCAATAGTTAGTTGTTTATTGATGATATGCTGCAGGGGTGGTCCAAGAACCAGTTCTCATAAATATGCATCAATATCTTGAGTGAAGGAAAAAAAAAATTAACTTCCTGTGTTAGCAGAAGATTCTATATGTGATGTGGAGAATGGCATCAAAGAACCAAATTACACTTCAAATAACCATGAGAGATTTATTCAACAGTGAAAATGAATGATGCAAAGTTTATTCTCTTATGCCCCCCTTAGATATCCAATGGAAGTAATGTGAGGAAAAAAAAAAAAAAACCAAACCTGCCTGGAAGTTCATTAAAAATGAGAAAAACAGAAAATGTAAAGAATGACCTTTCTTCTACCTGCTTCCAGTCTCCTCCTTGACCTGGAAAGACAGATCAGTCTCCTTCCTAGATACCTGACAACAAGAGGAATGGGAACATACATAGCCATCCAAGCCTCACTCAAAAAAATTGAAAAATTCAGAATATACCAGCTCTCTTTACACCTTAAAGAACTGGAGAATCAACAACAAATTAAGGCAATCCTACACACAAGAAGGGAAATAATCAATATTAGAGCAGAGATCAATGAGATAGAAACTAGAGATACAGTAGAACACATCAACGAAACTAGAAGCTAGTTTTTTGAAAGAATCAATAAGATTGATATCACTGGCCAAACTGATCCAAAAGAAAAGAGAGAGAACCCAAATTAACAAAATTATGAATGAAATGGAAGAAATCACGACTAACACCAAGGAAATAGAAACAATCATCAGAAATTATTATCAACAGTTACATGCCAATAAGTTAAGCAACCTAGATGGAATGGATGCATTCCTGGAAACCTATAAACGTCCAAAACTGAATCAGAAAGAAATTGACAACTGAATAGACCAATATCTAGTAATGAGATAGAAGCAGTGACCAAAACCTCCCAAAAAACAAGAGCCCCAGATCTGACAGATTCCCTGGAGAATTTTATCGAACATTCAAAGAAGATATAATACTTATTCTCCTGAAGCTGTTTCACTCAGCATAATCTCTTCCAGTCCCATCCATGTTGCTACAAAAGTTGGGTATTCATCCTTTCTGATGGAGGCATAATACTCCATAGTGTATATGGGCCACATCTTCCTTTTCCATTCGTCCGTTGAAGCTGTTTCAAAAAATAGAAACAGAAGGAAAACTTCCAGACTCTTTATGAAGCCAGCATTACCCTGATCCCCAAACCAGGCAAAGGCCCCACCAAAAAAGGAGAATTTCAGGCCAATATCCCTGATGAATATAGATGTCAAGATTCTCAACAAGGTCCTAGCTAATAGGATCCAACAGTACATTAAAAAGATTATCCACCATGACCAGGTGGGATTTATCCATGGGATACAAGGGTGGTTCAACATTCACAAATCAATCAGTGTGATAGAACAAATCAGTAAGAGAAGAGAGAAGAATGACGTGGTCCTCTCAATGGGTGCAGAAAAAGCATTTCACAAGATACAACATCCGTTCCTGATTAAAATGATTCAAAGTACAGGGATAGAGGGAACATTCCCCAACTTCATAAAATCTATGAAAAACCCACAGCAAATATCATCTTCATTGGGGAAACTGACAGCTTTCCCTTTGAGATCAGGAACATGACAAGGATGCCCACTCTCACCACTTTTGTTCAACATAGTATTAAAAGTCCTAGCAACAGCAATCAGACAACAAAGAAAAATAAAAGGTATTCAAATTGGAAACGAAGAAGTTAAACTCTCTCTTTCTTTGCAGATGACATGATACTTTATATGGAAAACCGTAAAGACTTCACTCCCAAACTACTAGGACTCACAGCAATTCAGTAATGTAGTAGAATACAAAATCAATGTGCAGAAATCAGTTGCTTTCTTAATGAAAATATAGAAGGGAAATTAGGAAATTGATTCCATTCACTATAGCACCAAGAACCATAAGATACCTGGGAATAAACCTAACCAAAGGTAAAGGATCTGTACTTGAGGAACTACAGAACACTCATGAAAGAAATTGAAGAAGACACGGAAAGATGGAAAAGCATTCCATGCTCTTGGATCAGAAGAATAAACATTGTTAAAATGGCTGTATTGCCTAGAGCCATCTATGCTTTCAATGCCATCCCAATCAAAATTCCACTGGTATTTTTCTAAGAACTGGGACAAACAATCCTAAAATTTGTATGGAACCAGAAGAGACCCCGAATTGCCAAAGAAATGTTGAAAAAGAAAAAAACTGGGGGCATCACATTGCCTGATTTCAAGCTTTACTACAAAGCTGTGATCACCAAGACAGCATGGTACTGGCACAAAAACAGACACATAGACCAGTGGAACAGAGTAGAGAGCTCAGATATGGACCCTAAACTCTGTGGTCAAATAATCCTCAACAAAGCAGGAAAAAAAATCCAGTGGAAAAAAGACAGTCTCTTCAATAAATGGTGCTGGGAAAATTGGACAACTATGTATGGAAGAATGAAACTCAACCATTCTCTTACACCATACATAAAGATAAACTCAAAATGGATAAAAGACTTTGATGTGAGGCAGAAATCTATCAAAATCCTAGAGGAGAACATAGGCAGTAATCTCTTAGACATCAGCCACAGCAACTTCTTTCAAGGCATGTCCCCAAAGGCAAAGGAAACAAAAGCAATAATGAACTTTTGGGACTTCATCAAGATCAAAAGTTTCTGCACAGCAAAGGAAACAGTCAACAAAACAAAGAAACAACCCACGGAATGGGAGAAGGTATGCACAAATGACACTACAGACTATGGGCTGATATCCAATATCTATAAAGAACTCCTCAAACTTAACACACGCAAAACAGATAATCACATCAAAAAATGGGTGGAATAAAAAATTAAAAGTGGGGAAAAAAAAAGAACAATAATAATAAAAAAAATGGGTGGAAGATAGGGACAGACACTTCTCCAAAGAAGACATACAAATGACTATCAGACACATGAAAAAATGTACATCATCACTAGCCATCAGGGAGATTCAAATCAAAACCACATTGAGATATCACCTTCCACCAGGTAAAATGGCCAAAATAAAAAAGACAGTAAACAACATGTGTTGGAGAAGATGTGGAGAAAGGGGAACCCTCTTACATTGTTGGTGGGCATGCAAGTTGGTGCAGCCACTTTGGAAACAATGTGGAGATTCCTTAAGAAATTAAAAATAGAGCTACCTTATGACCCTGCAATTGCACTACTGGGTATCTCTCACTTTGGATCATTTTGGTGGCAAAAATAGATGCTAAAAATATCCCAGCAAGAAGGTAAGAGCAATGCCATGGGGTTTCACGGGTGAGTGTTTGCAGTCTGAGAAAAACTGTCATTTTTTAAAGATGGATCTGTATAAATAACAGCAATAGAGGAGCCACTAAAGCTTTTAGGGGGCTAAGTAAGGGTTTTTAGGCTCACCTGTGGATCTCAAACATGTATAACCACAATGAAACAGAGCTAACAGTGAAGCTCAACTTCATCATGTGTATAAGCCCTCAAAATTGTGCTCATGTTTTCTTTCTTTTACTAAAATTTTCTTTGTTCTAACAATCACATTGCAACCTCCTTTAACACTAAGCTCCTCACTATCATATGGGAAGACAGGATCATAGAAATAATTAGAAAATAAATATCTATATTATTCCCTCCTCTCTTGAGCTAGAGCATGGGGGATTAAAAAGGCATAGGGATAAAAAGGAAATTGATTTATTTGAGTTATCCAAAAATAACATGTTATATATTTTAGTTTGAGTCTGTTAGTTAGGTAGCTCTATCTCCATTTTCAGTCATCATTCATTCATTCATTCACTCATTCATAATTATTAAACACTTAATAGTGTGCCAGGCATTGTGCTAAGTCCTAAACATTTAACAGTGAGCAAGATAAACACGTTCTTTTTAGAGATTATCATTGAGTAAGGGAGATAGAAAATTAAGCAGGCCTTGCAAATAGAGTAATAAATGGTATGATAGGAAAAGACGTCTTTCTCTGCTTGACTTATTTCGCTAAGCATGATACGCTCTAGACGTTTTTCTCTAAGTGGGGTCAGTGATGGGTTCAAGGAGGGTTCCCTGAAGAACGATACTCAACTTCACCCTTAAATGGTAAAAAGAAGTGAGCAATAGAATAGGGAGGGATATAAGAATACGGAGTAATTTAAATGTGTGAAAGGTGATGTGTGCATGTATGTATATGCATGTCTGCATATGTTTGTGTGTATGCATATGTATGTGCACATGTGTTGTGTGAGTCCATGTGCGTGTGTGTGTGTGTTTATATACACTGCTGCAATTATTTCTGGGACTTCAAAAGCAAGTTGGCTGCACCAACTTGCATGCCCAATTGCATGCCCAGTTGCTCCTAGATTTAACAAGGGTGAATCTGCTCAAGAAAAACAGTGTATAGTTTTGTTTTGTTGGCTTGATGATTGTTTCTGGGACAGTGTTTTTTGTTGTTGTTGTTTGTTTGTTTTGTTTTTGTTTTTGTTGTGTGAATCTTGACTTACAGTAAGACATACATTTTCTTGTGGGGTTATGGACATTGGGGAATGTATGTGCTATGAAGTGTGTAAACCTGGCGATTTACAGGTTTACTCTGCTCCTGGGGCTAATAATACATTATATGTTAATAAAAAAAATTTAAAAATATTTAAAAAGACATACTTTTTTTCATGACTAAGTACACACATATACGAAATAAGTGTCTTATAAAATAATACCTACCTCACTGAAGTGTAAGGTATTCATACTTTCTAATCTTTTTCTGTTTTCATTATGATAAAAATACGTAATATCAAATGTACTATGTGGACCATTTTAAGTGTACAGTTAGTTTAGTAATATCACGTGCATTTACATTATTGTGCAACCACTACCAAAATCCACCTCTAGAACTTTTTTCATTTTCTCAAGCTGCAACTGTGTACCCATGAAAGAGTAACTCCCAAATCCCTAGCCACTTGACTCTGACAACTACCCTTCTACTTTCTATCTCCACGAATCTGACTCTACTACTTCATGTAAGTGGAATCATACAATGTTTGTCTTTTTGTGAATGGCTCATTTCGCATAACTTAATATCCTCAAGGTTCATCTATGTTATAGTTTGTGTGTGAATTTTCTTTCTTTTCATGTTTTTTCCAACTTTAAAAATTAATATTCTAAATGCTCTACATACACAGACTCATTTAAACCTAATAGCAACTCTAGATTTATCCTATTTTATTCTAGAAGTGCAGGTTTAGACCTCCCGGAATTTTGTTGTCCCACCCATGAGTTAAAATACAAGTTTTAAAAATTCCTAATCAATATTATGTCCAGAAGCTAAGTCTGGGTTAAAGTAAATTCAAGGCACAGATCCAGGGAAAATATGGGATGAAGAAAAATAAAGAAATGTAAAATGGGACAGTGGTTTTGTGTTCATATTGTGTGCATGCTATGAGCTAAGATGTATGTGTTCTGCATTAGTTGGACTCCAGAATGATGGTGACATTATGAAGTCTAAGAACCAATGAAAGACCCAGAACCATGATAATGTGAGGAATCACTAGAAAAAGTAAGAATGCTTAGCCCATCAAGTGTGACCATATTTTAAATACTAAGGGCTCTTATAATTACAGTTGCTCTAACTGCTATTATCACATGGTATGGCAATAATGATAGCCCACACTTAAGAAGCAATATGTGCTAAGCACCCTTCTTGGAGCTTGTGGCCAAGACATTACTATATACTCACCCAACCCACTTCCTCTTCTTCCTGGAAAACCAGTAGCCTTCATTTTCTAGGCCTTTTATGTTCAGATGTGGCACATGACTAGTTCTAGCAAGTGGGATGTGAGAGGAAGAGATGGGTGACTGCTCTAGACCATGGTGGCAAAGAGCCTGTTTGCATTTTCCACTCATTTGATTGATCATTATCTCAGGACTCAATGGAGAGGATCCAGTAGAAGGATCTGAGGTCCTAGTGGACAGTGATGCTCCTGGATAGAAGCAGCCTATGGATTGTTAATATTATTTTCCTTATAGATATTATACAGATGGAGAAAATGAGACCAGAGAGCTTAAGTAACTTACCCAAGGTCACACAACTGTAAACTGTTGGGACCAAGTTTGAAACCAAGCCAGCTGGTTCCAAGAGTCTGTGCTCTGGACCTTACCCTGTGGCTCTGAGCAGCATCGAAGTCATTTAATTCTCACAGCAATTCCATGAGGTGCTATTTCCATTACATTGGGGGAGAAACGGAATTTGAGGAAAGATAAATGGTCACTAAGCTCCAGAATTAGCATTTGAGTCCAAGTTTGTAAGACTCGTGTTGTTTTCAATATGTCATGTTTTTTAGCAAGTGTAGATAAGGGAGTTTTGCAATCCTAGAGAGCAGAGGAAGCCAAAAGGAGTGGAAGTTACAAGGAAGTCCTTTCTGATTTAATGATGGAAGATTTTTCCCATGATTTGATCTGTTCCTCAGTGGAATGAAGCTGCCTCATGAGGTGGTGGTTCCCCAGCACAGGGTTGCAACCCAGGTTAGATGAGTCTTTAAGATAGATATTTTCAAGGTGATTATTTCAGGTTGGTAGGTGTTGGTAGGTGATTACTTCAGGTTGATAGGTGTTGCATCTGGTGATCTCTAAAATGCTTTCAAATTCTTAAAATCTGTAATAGGAACCTATTAGAAAGTCAGGGCTTGAGATTCTAGAGGGGCTGTGCTGCAGAGCCGGACGTGAAGCAACGGTCTGGGGAACCTGACTGTGGCAGATGAGAGAGAGCGTTCCTCAGCAGTGGCCCATGAACTCCATTATCTACTTGATATTGTTAGAATTAGACGTCGCTTGCACATGGAGACTTGATGGCTGCCATTCAACCCCCATTCCAATTAGCAGGCAGAAAAATCTGGTTGCAAACCTGGGATGTTGCTGAAGACAGGGGAAACAACCTCAAAGAGAAGTGATAGAAGAAGAACAGGATGTAACTGTTTTATGGCCCAGTAGGCCATATCCTTGCCCTCCCTCCGTCTGGAGACTCCAAGTCTTGAGACACATCCACTCTGCTTCACGAAGGCTGCCTGACCCTGACCGGCCACTCTGTCCTTTAATGTATTCATTATGTCTGAGGTCAGCTTTAATTTTTCAGATCCTCATCTTACTGCCTGGGGATAAGTACATAAAAAGCTTATCATCAAAACATCATGCCCTCAACTCCACAAGTCTTTTGGTATCCTCTTCAGGATTTTAAAAACACAGGGAAAATGCAAGTCACATTTTACATCCGACGTGGGATCATTTTTTCCTCTGCTTTACAGTATGTGCCAAATTTGATTCCTGTGACAATTCATATTGTACAAAGTGAAAGGAAGCTTTCAGCCTGTTCTTTTTTTCTTCCTTCCATATGGCTGATTGATTCATCTCATACTACAAACTCTTTTTCTTACTAAAATGTGATCTCTGGTGCTTTAAATGAATATATCATTGCATAAATGGTGCAGTGTGGCACAGTGTTTCCATTTCAAAGCACAAACGAAGGAGTTGGAGAGAATGGGGATTGAAATACAGCCCCGACTACTTATTAGCTGTGAAATAGTGAGCAACTCACTTAACTTTTCAGGGCCTTCATTCCCTTGACTGCAGAATCCGGGTGAGTCTGAAGCTGCAAATGCCTTTCCTCACCTAAGAGTTTTCATGTCTCCTGATTATTCTCTTTTCCCATTTTTTCACTTGGTGAATGATATTCATTGCCCTACTTCTGTGTTCCAGGCTCAGTATCAGGCACCAGGGAGACAGCCATGAATGAGAGAGCATGATCTCTGCTGTCATGGAACTTAGAGCATGATGGAGAACAAGGGTTAAATAGCCAATTACCCACTTAATTGCTTAATTACAATTGTGAATTGTACCATGAAGAAGAAGTGGGGCTTAAAAAGAATGATTGATAGGGAATGTGGGGGAGGAAAATCCTACTCTACCCTCTTTGGGTCTCTGGCTGGGCCTAAAAATAATAAATTAACTGGAGAAAAGTGTAAAACTTTTGTTAACTTATTACATATACATGGGAGACTTCATAAGAGAATGAAGACCCAGAGAAGTGACTGGGGCATTTTAGACAAAGGAATGATACATTTGTGAAGAATTGACAAGACAAAGGGGTTGGGGCCAGGTGTGGTATATGGTGAAGAAGTAACTAGGGAGATAAGGATGAGTTTAACAAGGTTTGTTTGTACAGATTTCTCAACCCCAAATTCTCTGTCATATGAATTTCTTCCTTCCTTCTGCATGGGGAGAGGATCTTTCACAAGAGAGTTTTGTCTCCTGCTCTTAGAAAGAAAAAGCAGGGTTAGAGCATTCTTCTTGCACCTGCTGTTTCTTAGATGTCTTTAATTCAAAATAATCAATATGCCCAAGTAGCATACTTTGGGGTGATGTACTCTGGTTTCCTTCAAGAGCATGACCTACTGTGGAGGACTGGACTGGAGAAGGCTGATCTGAGAATCACTTAAGCTAACTTCATTCATTCATTCACTCATTTATTCATTTGTGTATTTATTACATATTCAACAACTATTTATCAAACACTGATTGTGTCGTAGGCACTCTTATAGGTTTTAGGGATATTTTGGAGAAAAGAAGAAAAAATCCTCCCAAAGAGCTTAAAATCTAATGGTGTTTTTTTCCAACTTCATTCTCAGTACAAAATATGCTACAGGAGACTGAGGAAAATTTGTTATAAGACAATAAAAAGAAGAAGGCACTTTGAGGTGAAAGTACTGGCATTTATTTTATGGGAGAGAAGAAAAACAGAAAGAAATTTAAAGTAAGTTAGGGTAAAGCTTTGGCTGAGAAGAATATGGAGAAGAAAAATTTATGTATAAAACTTGGTAATTTGTCTGGGGAACTTAGTTTGATGCCAGAATGAGTTCTGATGAGAATATTACTGAGAGCCGTTACTCAGCTCTCTGATTTGGTTGGGTACTTATTCCTTCTAGAATAAATGGTGACATTGTTCACTAGCTTGCCAACTCAATGACAAAGCAGAGCAAATTCTGTCAAATTCAAATAATGCTCTGATACAAATTTCAAAAATCAGGAGTTTTCCTCATTATGAGTATTCTACTTCTTAATATTGGGCAAAATTCACATTGTGGTTTGTTGGTTGTACTCTGTTAACATGTAAATGGGACTATGCACTCATATTTGCAGATGCAATGATCATCAACCCGCCTACCCTGACTAATGGGTATTACACATGGGATGTTCAATTTAACAACAAGACTGTTGGTTTTGCTTCTATCTCCCAGGTATCCACTCTTCTGTCCATCATCACCTTTCCTAAGTCACAGTAACCTCTAGCTAGAATAATTACCATAGCCTCTCAATTGGTCTACACTCCATTCTTTTTTTTTTTTTTTTTAAGATTTTATTTTATTTATTTGACAGAGAGAGATCACAGGTAGGTAGAGAGACTGGCAGAGAGAGAGAGAGAGAGAGCGAGAAGCAGGCTCCCTGCTGAGCAGAGAGTCCGATGTGGGACTCGATCCCAGGACCCTGCGATCATGACCTGAGCCAAAGGCAGCGGCTTAACCCATTGAGCCACCCAGGCGCCCCCCCTCCATTCATTTTGACCAATCTGCTCTACCTCCTTTATAACACTATGGCCAGAATGACCTTTTCAAATATGTAAACCTGAACAGGCCACTTTCTGCTTATTATCTTCATTATTATGACCAAAGTTCTCTATGGTATTGACTGTTTTTTTCTATCTCCCTCTTCAGCTTCATCATGAGTGAGGTCCTCCCTGATTTTCAGGACTTGAAACACAAAGACTTCCTCTCAGCTTTGTCTCAATAGAAGCCACAGCACACGCTTTCTTCCTCTTTCTAGAAAGGCTGTTAGCCCATGCATGAGCTATCATTTCAACCCCTTTTCCTTGTGAGACTCATTGGTTTCAAAAAACCAATTGTAGGTCCATGTGTTTTCTTGGTACATACAGTAGATGACTACTCTAGGTTCTATGAGAAAAAAAAAAAATCACAATGATTTTAAGCACTATTAAGGACTCTAAACTCTAGGTACCATAAGAACTCTTTCAAATTTTCATAGCTTCTTTCAAGCTGCCTTCCCACTACCTTGCCATTAATTCATAAACAATCTTTATTTATACTCTATCAGGAAAACAAAAGTTACCAATATGAGTTTTCAACCTTCTCCATCAATTTCCTGCCTTGGTGGCATCTTCAGATCGGTTTTCCAAACTTCCTTTACTTTTTCCCTCCTGTGACTTGCCACCTATTTTATAGCATTCTCCTGCCATCCTCTCAAGAATACTACTTTATCTGCTGGCCTTTTTTCTTTATCATCCTGTCTTATCTCTCTGCAACATCTACCATTTTCTATTTCTTTCTCTCACTTCTTGAAAATCTCTCCTTTCCTATTCTTGTTTACAGTTACTCTCCTGGTTCTTTTCTTGTCTAGACTCTTTCTCTTTTCTGTGCCTTCTCTCTTTCTCCAGTCCCTTGAATTTGTATTATCCCCAAGAACACAGAAACAGGATCACTTTTTTTCCTTCTGTGCAGTTTCTGCCTTAAAAGGCTCATTACCTTATCTACTCCAAACTGGTTTGGGTGGCAACCTTATGAAACTTAAAGCACTTATTTTTTTAAATGGTGAATTTACACCCATAATATAGTGTATGTACTATATATGTAGTATATGTAGCTGATTATTTTATTGTACTTAAAAGCAAAACATCTCTTATTATTTGAAAAGAAGCCATCAAAATAACGTGCATGTGATGTCACTAGTCTCTACAGTGGGCGAGTTGTTTCTGTGCACTGTGGGAGAGAATAACTAGAATCTGTCCACTGTCCTTTGCAAGAAGACATATTGATGTGTTAGCATTTGACAGTGGGTATTAATTCCTTTATATTGAAGTCTAAGAACTCTTAACACTATGTTGCTTTGGGTGTGGTCAGTTTCTATGTGTTTCCTGGCAGCTTGTATGACTGAGTGGGAAGAGGGGAAATAGGAGAGTAGACCTGGATGCTGCAGGTAGTAAAAATTACCTACAAATTTCTCACTATGTAGAAGAAATTTCATTATTTTCATTCACGTCTCTTTTACCCAATTCTCTTCTTACGTATTCACCGACTGACTCTTCAACAAATCTTTATTGATATGGTGGTGAGTAAGAACACCCCCCATTCAAGTAGTTTTCTGCTTAAGGGAAGGACAGATAACTGTAACTTGGATTTTCTTGGGTGTTTCCCCCTTGGCCCTTGAGATTGGGTCATTTTAAAATTTATTATATGAACTTTGACATAGTTTCTCTTAATTTGCAAAGGACATCCAGCAACTTGCAAATCTCCCTTAGGATACTGAATTTCTTGGGGAGTGTTTCTCCTGTGTTCAGGAACCAGCCTCTCAGCACAGGCTTATCTCATACATAGGCTCCTTCTCATTGATATTTTCTGCCAGATAAGCTACTTAAAAAGGCTTTTCTTAACATAAGAATTTGCAAGTCCGTACCAAGATTTAAGTTTCAGAGTTCTCCAAACCTCCAAATGCTGAGCTCTTAAAATGATTTCATATTCACTTTAAAGCCTCTATGTCAGAGCCATGCCCTATTCTGTCTGTAGCATATCCTCTGCACAGGTGATGGGTGGAAGGATGGACACTATGCTGTCTGTTACTGTGAATTTTATCCGTCAAAATGGCTAGTCTATGATGTGTTGCTCTTTGGTTAAACACCAATCCAGATGTTACTGTGAAAGTATTTTTTAGATATGAACACATAAATCAACAGACTTGGAGTATATTGGTGGGTCTCATCCAATCAGTAAGAGATCTTAAAAAAAAGACTGAGCTCCCCAGAGAAGGAAGGAATTCTGCCTCCAGACTGCCTTTGGTTCAAGACTACAACATCGACTCTTGCCAGAATTTCCAGCCTGATTACCCTGTCCTGCAGATTATTCAGATTTGCCAGCCCCCACAGTCACATGAACTAACTTCTTAAAATAAATGTCAAGTATCTCTGTCTTTCCTCATCCTTTTGGTTCTGTTTGTCTGGAGAACAGTCATGATTATACTGTCTTCTCCATCTGTTAGCCCACTTCCATGGGCAATTCATAAAGTCCTCTCTTTCTTGCTTAATTCAAAAATCTAAAATCTGCCCCCAAGATAAATCCAAAATCTTCATGTAAATGTATTCTTTGTAATTGTTAAACAAATCACCGAATGTGATAGGCTGAATAATAATCTCCTATAGATGTAGATGTCTTAACTGTTGAAGCTGTGAATATATTACTTTATATGGCAAAAGGGATTTGGCACATGTGACTGAGATTCTCGAGATGGAGAGATTATCCTGGATTATTTTAGTAGGTCCAATGCAAACATTGTGTCCTTACAAGAATAAGGCAGGAGGATCAGTGATGTGAGAATAGAAACCAAGATAGGAGTAGTGTGGCTGTGAGCGAAGGAAGGTGCTAAGGAATGTGGATACAGAAGAAGTTAGGGAATGTGGTAAACTGCTAGAAGTTGGAAGAAAGACAAGGAGTAGTTTGTCTTCTAAAGAGTCCAGAGGACCATGGTAGAGAAAGACATGACAGAGATCCGAGTTTGATTGAGGAGGCTAGGGTGGCTGAAATCTGGGCTCTATATAAAAAAAGAGTCCTAGATATATATGTGGAGATTTATTTGAGTTTTTTTTTTAAAGAGTTCATTTATTTATTTGACAGAGATCACAAGGAGGCAGACAGGTAGGCAGAGAGAGAAAGAGAGAGAGGAGGAAGCAGGCTTCCTGCTGAGCAAAGAGCCTAATTCGGGGCTTGATCCCAGGACCCTGAGATCATGACCTGAGCCGAAGGCAGAGGCTTAACCCACTGAGTCACCCAGGTGCCCCTTATTTTAGTTTTTGACTGACTACAAACTACACATGTTTAGGGTTACATTCCATCAGGTAGAACAAAGGAAACCCCCTCTGTGTTATAACCAGAGCTCTCAAACTGCTGTGACACATTTGAGTCTCAGTCAGGCAAAGTGGAGGGATGTCATTGAACACATGGGACATTTAGTACAGATATCGAATGGGTTAGAGAAAAATCCACTTTAGACTTATTCTAGCAAAACTTATAAACAGGTCCATAAAGAAGTAAGCCAACTCACAAATTACTTGATTGCCTAATAGAACAAAGTACAACATTCTTTACAGAAAATCATTAGAACAACTGTCTAAAATTCAATTAAACTTTATGAAAAGCAGCAAAATGTGATCCATAACATGGGAAAAATTAGTTAATAGAAAAAGACCCAGAAATGACAAGATTATAAGATGATCAATAACTTTAAAATAGTGGTTATAAAATGTGCTGTAGGATTTAAAGAAAAACATAAATGTAATGAAGCTACAGTGAAAAAATTATAAAAGAACAGCTTATTTTAGAGTTGAAGTTTCAATATATGAAATGAAAATTTTAATGGGTCATGTTAACAACATATTGGAAACTGCAAGAGAAAAGTTCAATGATCTTGAAGATAAATTAGTAGAAACTATTCAAACTGAAATACACAGAGAAAAAAGCTGAAAAGTAAATGGAAGATTTTAGTGATATGTGAGGTATCAAATAGTCTAATATATATGAAACGAAAATTGGCAAAACTGAAAGATAAATTAACAATTATATTTGTAAATCTCCACAATCCTCTTTTGGTAACTGATTTGTAAGTGTGTATTTGTAAATACACAAATCAATAGATATTAATCAACTTGACCTAATAGGTCAAAACACCCATGAATCAAATCAAAATTACATGAAGATTTAGAAAATATTTTTTTACTGAATGACTTTGGAAACACAATATATCAAAATTTGAGTGATGCAAATAAAGCATGATATAGAGGAAATTTAAAAACTCTAAATTTTTATTTTAGAAAATAACAAGTATGTCTAAAGTACATTATCTAAAGTTCTTTCATAAATGGTACCAAAAGAAAAACAAATTAGCCTAAAGTAAGTGATAATAATAAAAGCAATAGAAATAAACAAATAAATACATAAAGTATAAATAATCTTTAAAAGTAGAAGGTATTAAATAGGAGGCAATAACAGAAAACAATGAAAGAAAAAAATGGAAAAGAAGTAGGGAAAACCAATTAAATCAAAGGGTTTTTTTTGACAACATCAATAAAATTGGAAACAGTCAAGCTAAAGTGACTATAGTGACTATAGTGACTATAGTGACTAAAGTGATATAAATTACCAATGTCGATAATGAAAAAGTGATATCTTTATAGATATCTATCTATATCTATATCTTTATAGATAATGAAAAAGTGATATCTTTATAGATATCTATCTATATCTATATCTTTATAGATA
>NC_081570.1:91011601-91060354 GCF_022355385.1 Mustela nigripes | reverse complement strand
TCTATCTATAAAGATAGAATCTTTATAGATTCTACAAACATTAGAAGGATAATGAAGGAATATTATATGAATAATATGTTGATAAATTTGGCACTAAAATAGAAATAACAGATAAAATCCTTGCAAGTCACATATTACAAAAAATTACCCCAAAAAGAAATAAAATTTGCACAGCTATGTAAGTAAGAAATAAATTGAATTTTATATTAAACCCTTTCTCATGAAGAAAAGCCTATCCAAGATAACCTTGCTTGGGAATTCTAGACAAACCCTTAAGAAAGATATAATATCTAACCTGAAGAATCAAATCCTGTAATATGTAATAAGTACATTACATCATGACCAAATGAAATTTATCTCTGGAGTACAGAATTGATTTGTAATTTGAAAATCAATCAATAGTTTACCACATTAATAGGATATAGGGAAAAATGATAATCTCAGTTGGTGCAGAAAAAGGACTTGACAAAATAATATCAAATCATGATAAAAGCTTTCAAGATAGCAGAAATGGGTAGGAACTTCCTGACACAGAAAAAGAGCACCTTCAAAATCTTTCATCTAACATCATATTTAATGGCTCTAAGTTTGGGGGAAAAGATTAAGATCTCCATTCTCAATACTGATTTTCAGAATTTTACTGGAGGTCCCAGTCGAGCTAATAGATAAGTAAAACAAATATAAGTTATATAAATTGGAAAGGAAGAGGTCAATGTGTCTGTACTTGCATATGACATGATTATGTATGTAGAAGATTCTAAGAATCTACAAAAACATTACTAGAACTGGGGCGCCTGGGTGGCTCAGTGGGTTAAGCCGCTGCCTTCGGCTCAGGTCATGATCTCAGGGTCCTGGGATCGAGTCCCACATCGGGCTCTCTGCTCAGCAGGGAGCCTGCTTCCTTCTCTCTCTCTCTCTCTGCCTGCCTCTCAGTGTAGTTGTAATTTCTCTCTGTCAAATAAATAAATAAAATCTTAAAAAAAAAAAAAAACATTACTAGAACTAAAAGTGAATTTAGCAAGACCACAGAATACAAAATCAATATGGAAAAATCAACTGTATTTCTCTATACTAGCAAGGAAAAATTAAAAATTAAATTAAACTGCTATGTAAATGTGTCAGTGTCAAATTGGTATAAAAAACACGTAATACCTAGGAATGAAGCTAATTAAATATATATATAAGAATTATACACTAAAAGTGACATAAAATTGTTGAGAAAAATGAAATGTCTACATCAATGGAGAGACATACTGTGTTTGCTTAGCATAGTATCGGTGGCTCTTACTTAAGGCAAATTATACTTCCATAAAATTAGATCTGAAAAATAAAACTATGCATACAGTGTGGTAAATATTATACTAAGGATAATAAGAACTCATTTCTATTTTGTGTGGATGAAGGATTTTCCAGAGATCCTCCCCAAATTGGACAGCTGCAGGGAGAGCAATATTAGATGGACAAAGAGAGCAGGGTGTTTCTAAGAGACTATCATGAGCCTCATACCTTTAAAAACCTGTATTTCAGTAGACTTGGGGTACAGGATGCAAGGTGTGGGCACTGAGAGATGGGACTGGAAAAGATCAGATCCCAAAAGGCCCCTCCACATCTTTAATGTTGTACCCTTGGCTTTTTTCTGGCCTCACCCTTGCCCTGGCCCTGTTTGGAAACCCTGCTACGGAGTTTGGGATTTTTCTTTAGAATCTTTCCTTTCTTCAGCATGTACAGGTGGAACAACAACAATAAACAGATAATCTGCTCTACTTACTGCAGTCCCCAAACTTGCATGAATTTATTTTTTTCTTACCATTCAAAACAAACTTTATTCCATACAGCAACTCTGTGGAAGAAGATCGATTTGAGAGAAGGGAAATAGAGACGGTTCGTATCTATAATGGAAACTCAGAAGACTCAACTAAATGATCAAATGCTAAAATACCTTTGGCAGTATATACACTTCTCCAAAATGTGTTATTAAAAAGCCTACTTGAATGGAAACATTTTTAAAATGTGATGGATTTTTTATTTTTGTGACTTAGTTAAATAAAAACAAACAGAAGCCAAAACAGCTCTCTACTGTCATGTGAGATGAGACAACATCAAAATATAAATATGTATTGGACTATTAAACATCATCACAGGGTTATCACTCAGCTGGAAATAAATCTGAATATTATCTTGCTTTTTTTGTTATTGTTAAAAATATAAAGGCCTATCTTTTTCATGCAGATTAAGAAAATTTCTTGGTTTAAGAATTAGGCACTAGGTCTTATTTCCTCTATTGAAAATCAGTGGTATATAAAATGTATATTTCCAACTTAAAATATACATTTTCTTTTTTTTTTTCTAAAAATAACTTAGTAATGAAAGGAAAATTATTAAGCTGGGAATAATGCCTTAAAATTAGTGTGTTCTTTTCTCAAGTCTAAAACATCCATTTAAAACAAGCAATGATCAGTTTGTTAACAAAAGATTATTTCATATCCAGTATTATTTTGGCTCTTGAAAAATAAGCTTGCAGCAACAATCTTCATATGTGAATCTTCTCTAAGGCATATCTCTATCAATTCGATAAGCTCTATTATCAGGGACCATGTTACTAAGGCCACTTTGCCCTGATAGAGGATCCTCTTATGCCAGAAAATTAAGTCAACAACACACAGGAGAGTCACACAGTCTAATGTCCAGGAGGCATCCACAGAATAAAATATCTTTCATTGGATTTCAACATGAAATTTACCTTCAACTTCAATCAGAAGTTGGAGACTAGCACACCTCAGAAGCCCATTATGAGACAGAGTAATCAATCTCTAGCTAGGCACTGAGGTACATTTTATTTTTTAAAAATCTGCTTGATTGACACTCAGATTCTGTAAATAGTTTAAAATGTCAATCCTTAATGTTGTAAGGATTAAAAGTTTTGTCTGCAACTCTACCTGTTGAAAGCTACATGATATAAGGGCATGCATGAACTAACTGAATGGGCAGATCAACCAAGGACTTTTCTTTTCTTTTCTTTTCTTTTCTTTTCTTTTCTTTTTAAGAGTTTATTTATTTATTTGACAGAGATCATAAGCAGGGTCCCCGCTGAGCAGAGAGCCCAATGTGGGGCTGGATCCCAGGACCCTGAGATCATGACCCGAGCCGAAGGCAGAGGCTTAACCCACTGAGCCACCCAGATGCCCCTCTGGTTTTCTTAAAGTAACATTTTGACTACATTCTGTGGTGATGGCAAAGATGGTAAGGAAATTTGTAAAGGCAGCTCCCAAATTCCAGGCATTTCCCATGATTCAAAAGCACATGGAAACTGCCAGATTATTGGTCACTGCCATTTCAGGTCCTGCTTTCCCATTATAATGCCAGAATACTTGCCTAGTTTAGAGACTTGCATAAATAAGTCTGTCAGGATACCCTTTTTACAACAGTAAATTCACTTTGAGAATGAGTTAAGACATTGAAGCTACAGGCCTTGGCGGGTGGAGGACGTGTTGAATGATGTACCAGTAACCCTGATTTCCTCCCTGTGTTTAGGCCAGTACCAGGTCCTCCTCAATGAGCTCTATGGAGCCATTGCTTTGGACTTGGGTGGCTATGTCCAATCTCTTAGCAGAGCTGGGCATGGGAGTTCTAGGCTTCTACTGCTTCCATCATTCTGCTAATTTCTGCTGCAAATCGTTAGCGTCATCTTTCCTCTGCTGATCAGATCCCAGGAGATTCTCCTCCACAGCAAGTTTCCTTTCCAGGAAGGTATTTCTTTTAATGGTTTAATTCAAGCACAGCTCAACCCCCTCCAGAGATTTGACAAAGGTTTATTTTACTGGCCCCATATCATCATTTGCTTGTCCAGCTTTCTAAAATATAGTTGTGTAATTAATCTGCAATTCCTTTAGTCTTCACAAGGCCATTCTAATGCTGAGAACCCATGGAAGATTTCAGAATGTTGCTTTTCACAGAGATTCTAGCTCCATCAGGAGGCAGTTATTTTCTGAGCAGAGAGTTCTTGTTTCTATTTTTAAATTGTTGCAGCTGCATCTCCCTCTCATTTTTTGCTTCCCTCTGGGACTTTCTGCGGTTCCTCTGTATATTCTTTGCTCTTTGCTTCTATGCCATAGCTAGATCTTTTCAATAGCCAGTCTTTTCCTTCTTAGAACTAAAAATGTTCTTTTTCCATTAAAACATGGGCAGATAGATCTTCACTTTCCTTGTGGCCTGATGTGCAGGTGCTAGAGGTGAGGATGGGGTGGAGTCTGGGGCACCACCCTGGTCCTGCATTCGATCGCCGAGAAGCTGTTTCACATTGGCTTAATTTGGACTTATTGTGAACTAGAATTCATGAGAGTTTTCTTAACAAATTACAGTTTGGTCAATTTTCTTTTGATCTGTATTTGGGTACATTATTAAAACATCTGCATTGATTTGAAAACATCATTTACTAGAGTTTAGCCTGATTTCAGAGCTAATTTGGATTACTGATCTTGTAACTCGGTGCGTGAACTGTCCATTGCCCTAACTTTATGTCATTCACAGATGTAGTGGACTTCACTTTGTGTACTCTTTTAGGAAGTTTATGTTGTGTGTTATCCAGGTACTAAATAGTATATCAAACATAGCATGGAGAGCCATTAGGATAAAATTCTTTTGAGTTGGTTACAGACTGGTGGAAAAGGGGGTTAAGTAGCCAAATAATTACAATGCAAAGTAATATGATTAATAATGATGAAGCCATTTTGCATTATTTTAGAACTGCACAAATTAGGGATGACTTTCTCTGGAGAAGGTCCTGCTGTGATGCTTCTTAAAAAAAAAAAAAAAGAACAAATAAAGCTGGATGTTTTAGGATACTAAAAGAAAGAAACCAGCTATAAGGTTAGTGTACTGTATGCTCATTCTTTATCTAAGACAATGTTAAGCAACTTCAGATATCAACCATTGATTTTCAGCACCCTGCCAGAGGGGAGATTTTCTTTATGTGTCTGAGCAGTTCGAGATTCCTCACTGACAGAGTTCACTTGGAAGTAGAGAGGTGATGCAGAGGTGTTTGCTCACAATCTCAGACAAGCTCTGTGTGCATGACTGGATGACTTCTGAGTAGGCACAAAGATGTTCTGATTTTATCTCTTCTGGGACATAAATAATAGACCAAAACGATAACTCATCACATCCAAGCAGCATCAGAGTGAGATTTAAACAGGAGTCCTTTCTGTTTATTAAATAGAAAACAAGGGCACTTCCTGAACAAAGGGAGTTTTTCACAGAATTTTGCATATCTTATCTGCAATATGTAATTTATTTAGTGAATACATACAAGTTGGTGTAGCTTTCTTGTGAATAGTATACAATTGTCACACTTTGTTAAATTCTTTTTTTTTTCTTGAAAGAGGAAGAAAACATTAATTGCATAGTGAGTTATACAGTCTTCTCAGATCCTTTAAAGGGTATTTTACCCAGGATCTCACAGATTAGTTGTTTAAAATTCTACAGAAATGCAATGGAGGTAGAAACATGGTTTCCTGATTTTTCCACCGAAGTTCTGAATTTTAAAAAAGGAATTGATCAGACCTATGAGGAGGGAAAAAAATGGAACATGATATCAGAAAATGCCATTTGGTTTTGACATAATTCATAAACTAAGGTAGAGATACTGATGGGATTAGAAATCTTTTGAGTTAAGTTTCTAGGTTGGATAATTACAATAGTACAGTGACTGCTCAACATCTTTAGCCAGATGGCCTCTTATCTGTTTTCTCTGTTTGTTTGCCTTTTCCTAAGATAGAGTAATGGTGGTTTGGAAGATTCAAGTGTGAGAAGAGTATTAATAGGATAATTTTCAATTGATTTTAAAATGCCTGTTTTGAAGAAGCACATTTTCAAAATAATTTTCTTTTTCTGGGAAACAAACAGTGACTCCTCAATCGAGTGCTTCCATAAATACTGTTTTTGTTTTCCAGTTCCTGTTAGTCAAGCTTCAGTTCAATTTTTAGCCTTCTATTATCATTCCATCCATGTAATATCTCCTTTATGCAAATTTATGAACACATTTTGTTTCAATATATTTATACATGTGATATTACATAATGCATATTATATAATATACTATATTTATATACTATATATCCCATTTGTTCTTTTGACTTTTTGTGTAAGTTCAGTTACTCTGTTGCTTACTTAAGTAAAGAAGTATTTGACTATCTCTAATGTGCCTAGCATGATTCTAAGCTCTGGGAATCCACAGTGATGAACAAATCAGATATGTAGAGTGTGCACTCTAGTGGGATAGACAGAAAATAAAGATGAGTAAAATAGAAGGGAAAAAAATGGAGAAGGGGAAGAGGAAAGGATGAGTTAGGGGTTACTGATTTTGAGGGACCAAAAAGACCTCATAAAGATAATGATAGTTGAGTAAAGAAATGACGGAGGGGACAGAAAGATCCATATCACTATCTGGAGAAAGAGCATTTGGAGTTAATGGTAGCAACATGTGCAAAGGTCCTGAGTTAAAAGTGCTCTTGGTGTGTTTGAGAAGCAAGAGGGTGCTCACTGTGGCTAGAAGTAAAAGGGAGAGACAATAGTGGAACTGATTCTGTATGGGTTTAGAAGTTCTCAGAGGCTTTGGCTTTTACTCCGACAGAGATAGAAAGGCACTGGGGGGATTTAGGATTGAGAACATTAGACTTAGATTTTTATATGATACTCTGTATCTTTTTGAGAATAGAGTGCATGGGGCAAGAATGGAAGCAGGGAAACTATTCTATTCTATTCTATTCTATTCTAATCATCCAAGTGATAAGGAAGGCGAGAAATGGCCTGATTCTAGAAGGCGGAGTTATCTGTTAACTCACTAGTACTTTCCCTGTCTTACCCGTGGAATCAGCCATCAAATTCTGAAACCCAGATTTAGATTCCTTTTAATGGACAAAGGTATTAGAAACCAAGATCTGGACACTTTGCTCATTGATACTGGGTAATTTCAGTGGACAGAAAAATAGATAATTATTACTTTTTAAAATTCCATGTGTTCTTACTGAGATTTCTAATTCCAATTCCAACTCTAAGGTTCTTTCTTGAGCCTGTCTACATTCCCAATTTGTATTTTCCTTCTCCCATAATTGAGATCTGAAAGTACAGATATATTTACCTATTAGCTCAATTTTACAGTATACATGAAAAAGTTTGAGAATTGCCACATCTATACTGCAATAAAGACAAATTCTACTAAAGTAGTTGAAGATTTATTTGCAGTTCTCATTGTCTTTAGACTGAGGGTGTATAATCAAAGTATTGTGTATAGATGTTATTTAGATTAGCATATTTTGCTCCTCATGTGGCTATATATTCTATTTATTATGTTTTTTATTGTATTTCTTTCTATTTGTATTGAATTTTAGATTGCTCCATTTATTTTTTATTAGTTTATTTTTTTAATTATAAGATGTTAAATTGTTCCCAAAGTCCAAACTGTTACAAAGAGCTATTCTCAGAGAGGTGTTGCTTCTTGCAATTTGATTTCTATCCACCCATCAGCCAATTATATTAGCATTTAGTTATTGTTGCTGTATTTCTTTTTGCAAAAATAAACAGGTACTGGTGTATGTCTTTCTCTACTTTTTCCTAGCTATCATACAGTAAATAAATTACACATATCTCTGTATACTGCTTTTCTACTTAATAATATATACTGGAAATTATTCCATATTCATTCATAAGGATCCTCCCCCTCATTCTCTAGAGCTCGGAGTACTCCATTGGATGAACCATAGTTTACTCAATTAACTTCTAGATATGGGCATTTAAGTTTATGGCCATTTAATATTTCCAATATTTTAAAATAATAAAAAATGTTACTATGAAAAAGCTTGCATGCTCATCTTTCCTTATTTTGGGTGGTATATACACGGTAAATTCCTAAAAGTAGGATTGCTGGATCAAAGGGTAAATGCAAATGTAGTTTTGTTAAATATTGCCAAGATGGCCTTCAGAGGAGTTTTGCTACTTAGCATCCCCAAAAGCAATGCATGAAATTGCCTGTCTTCCAACAGCCGTTCCCCAACTGCAATAGAGAGAATGTTGTCAACTTCTGAATTTTTGCCAACTTGACAGTATCTCAGTGTAGTATTAATTTGCATTTTATTACTATGAAAGGACACCTAAATTTTTGACCTGTGCAATTAAGAGAATGGAGATTTCCAGTAACTATCTTGTGGAGTACATTTGTTCTTTTTAAAAGCAAGTGTTGTAGTCACTATCAGAGTCTTGGTTTTGGACACATTAAATAACACATTGGACATTCAAGTGAATTTGTTAAGTTGATGGTTGATACATAAGTCTAGAGTTTCAGGGAACAGATTTAAAATTTTATGGTTTTATAAATATATGACATTTACACGCTTGAGAATTGAAGAGATCATCAAAGGATTTATTTAGAAAAGAAAAGGTCTAAAAATCAATCCCATGGGCTCTGTCATATTAAGAAATTGAGGAAAGGAGGAAGAACCAGATAAAGAAATTGGAAAGGATTGTTCAGGGAGGCAGAAGGCAAATAGGGGAATTTGATGTCCTAGAAATATTTTAAGGTGGAGAGACAAATTTTGCAAACAGGTTAATCATTTGAGAACTGACCAAAGAACTGCCAATCCATGGCATGGATTTAGTACCATGGAGGTCTTCATTGACCTTGACAAGAGCAATTTTTGTGGGTGTTGGGGTGAAAGCTTGATTAGATTGGGTTCAAAGAGAGATCAGGCAGAACAAAACAAAACAAAAACAAACAAGCAAGCAAAAAAAAAACCAAACAAACCATAAGAGACTTTTTAAAAAAATATTTTATTTATTTATTTGACAGAGGTTGAGAGATCGCAAGTAGACAAAGAGGCAGGCAGAGAGCGGAGGGAGGGGAGGGGGCAAGCAGGCCCCCTGCTGAGCAGAGAGCCCGATACAAGCCTCCATCCCAGGACTCTGGGATCATGACCCGAGCCCAAGCAGAAGCTTAACCCACTGAGCCACCCAGGTGCCCCCGTAAGACTCTTAAGCATTGTAAAGAACTGAAGGTTCCTGGAAGGGTGCGGATGGGGGCATGGGGTAACTGGGTGATGAGCATTAAGCAGAGCACATGATATAATGAGCACTGGGTCTTATAGAAAACTGATAAATCACTAAACTCTACTTTGAAACTAACAATACACTCTATGTTAATTAATTTAATTGAAAAATTGAAAAGTGAATAAATAAAAACCAAAATAAAAAAAGGCAGTAATTATGAAATTCTCTGTGCAATGTCCTCTGCTTAGTGCTTTTCATCTCCATGCATTCTTTTATTCAACCCTCACAACAACCCAATGAAGTAGGTACTGGTATTATTTCTTTTCTAAAGATATAAAACAGATTCATAAAGGTCAACTAGATACTGTGCATCAGAACTGAAATTTGAATTTATAACTCTTTCTTGACTCCCCAGCCCATGTTCTCAACCATGGCTCTGGAGAGAGGTAAAATAGATTCTTGCTTTTAAGACATTGTAGCTTAGAGTTAATGAGAGTCATGGTAGCAGATTAGTGTACTCGTGTGTGGTCAGGAATTCTCTGTTGGTGAAGGAAAGAGGAAAAACAGCCATCTTCATGGACTGGTTCAGAAATTAGTTTTTACACACTGAGTATTCCTTTTATGGAGTTATCGCTCTGTGACAGGCACCTGCTGGGCACTGGAGAAATGGTAGTAAATAAGCTGCCTACATGCAAGTTGCCTGAAGTCAAGCATCCTGTTATAATACCAGTGGGAGTTATTTCTAGGTCTTGTTGGCCTCTGGGGATTCCCTGTTTGGCCTCATCCAACCCATAGTATTTGATTTACCAAATTTTCTCTTACAAGACAACCTTAATTTTCTCTTCAGCTTGGATAAATTTTAGGCAGTTTTCTTCCTGCCTGTAGATCCCTGGCCTCCTTTTTCTTAAAGTACTTAACTTCAGAAAGCTTGCAATTGTAAATTCTTTCTCTGCTCCTTTGAGATCTAAATCTTATACAACTCGAGAAAATCTGTCTTAAGGATCCTGGGAGACAACCTTTTGAAATATAATTATCAAGAAAGATAGGATTCCTAACTCCCAATCTCCGTGAAAGTCTAGGAGCCTAACTTTGATAAGTACCAACTAGCAAACACAAATGGTCTAATCACCTATGACCAGATCCTCCTAAAGTTCTCCAGTACTGGGGTGCCTGGGTGGCTCAGTAAAGCCTCTGCCTTCAGCTCAGGTCATGATCCCAGGGTCCTGGGATCTAGCCCCGCACACGGGGCTTTGTGCTCAGCAGGGAGTCTGCTTCCTCCTCTCTCTGCCTGCCTCTCTGCCTACTTGTGATCTCTGTCTGTCAAATAAATAAATAAAATTAAAAAAAAAATTCTCTAGTACTTTTTCCATTAATTTCCTCCAGGGTTTAAAATTTCTCCAGTTTTTTGTTTTAGTATGGTTGAGTCCAGTCCCTTGCCTCTATTGCAGTAGGCTCGAATAAAATCTCTCTTGCCTAATTAACCCATCTGGTGCAACTATTTTTTGACACATGGGTTATGAGCTTGGTGGAATCAAGAAACCAGGATATAACAGCAGTGATAAAGACTTAGGAAGGAAAGAGTTCCTATCATATGCATGGCTTGAAACAGAAGCCATAGACTCCTATACATGATGTTTATAGTAAAATGAATTTATATTCCTGAAATAATATTACTTGAAACCATAGAATGCAAGAGCTTAAAATGGACTTGATATCAGTAAATCCACTCGCTTTGGTTTACCAATGAGGAAAGAGATCACCTGCCCAAAGTCACCCAGATGGTCAGAATTAGAATTGTAAAGCTGGTCTTCTGATACCGAGTTCAGCCCTTTTGGGCCAGACCTGTGTTTTATATCTGTTTTCGATATATTTGAGAATTTCCACACTTCTACTCACAAATGCACATCTGTATACCTACGATATTACTACTACTCTGATAAAGAGCTTGATAATAATTGAAAGGGGTAACTACATAAATTGTCATAATCTGTTTTTTATACCAACACAAATATTTGAGATAATGTCTTGGGCTTAATATGAAATACTATATCATATACAGCCTCATTGTTTGAATTAAGACCTACCAGTCAATGCCATGTATGGTTTTAATTTTAAAACATCCAATTTTGCTTCAAGCTGTTAAGAAAATTAAAATGCATTATTTTTAGGTTTTACAGCATTTTCAAGTAGTGTGTTGTCATGAGATGAATACCGCAATCTATCAGTTTTTCTTTTTATTCATGATGCTATTTAAATAAATATCAGGTTTTTGTATGTGCTGTTCAACTTCTCATTATCATGTAACAAAGCCTTTCCAAATTGCCTGAGGTTAGTGCATTTGTTAGAACCCAGGAGATTGGAAAACATAGCTAGAGCCATGAGAAAGTTAACTGACCTATATTTGCAAAAAATATATAATTAAAAAAATTAACATCAAGGTCACATCACCAGATTTAGCCATTATCAGGCTTGAATCACTAAAGATTAAAGCTCATAATGATTAATTCATAGCAATGTAATGTATGTCTGCGTGGTCACCTGCATTTAGCACCTGGATCAGAAAAATTGGCTTGAGAAGTGTCCTGGGTCAAAGAGAATGTTTGGGGTTGTGGATGTAAAAGTAGTTTAAAGAGAGCACAAATGAAACTCATAAATTATCTCTTATTTTTACCATAAAAAAAAGTCAAATGGAATGACTATAATATAAAGGAAGCATAAGCTGCTCTGCTCCTGAGTTGAAAGGTTTATGACTCATTTAAAAGTGCCTATTGGTGATGACTAGAGCTTAGTGGGAAGGACATTTTGATTATCAGTTTCAAAGTGTCAGTTCATCTACTTAGAGTTGTAAATGGAAAGAAAATGCCATGCTGCAGCTGTTCTGTGTGCATAACAAATGGTTAATTACTTATTCTATCCCTTGCCTCCTAACATTCTGCATTTGCAAATACAAAAAGATCAAAACATTTAACTTGCTAAAGAGCTAGTACAGCACATGGTAATTGACTGGTCACATCTAACCTCCTCTCCTCTCCCTTGAGTGAGAGCCCTGGCATATACCACAAGCAACACTGCAGTCCTTCCCGTACACTTCTGTTGAGTCGTATCTGTAATCCTAACACCAGTTCACAAGTCCTCGTGTGCAGTTCGGAAAGCTAAAATTTTATTCATCTGTTCTATGTTTTTGGAAAGTCTCCATGGTAAGACACCAATTCCAAATGATGTGAAAAAATTTAAATTTTTATTAATTACATTTTAGTGTGACCCTTGATCTGTTTCACTGCAGAAATACTACTGGGTTTGGTACCCCTGGGTGGTTCGGTTGGTTAGCATCTGCCTTTGGCTCAGGTCATGATCCCAGGGTCCGAGGATCAAGTCCTGCATCAGACTCCCTGCTCAGTGGGGAGCCTGCTTCTCCCTCTGCCTGCCACTCCCCCTGCTTGTGCTCTGGCATATGCGTGTGCTCTCTCTCTGACAAATAAATAAATAAAATCTTAAAAAAAAGAAATGCTATGGGTTTGATTATACGGATCTACTCTAGGCTCTAGGTGGGCGTTCCATACAATGTGGTCCAGGTACTAAATTATCTTCCTAAAATCTGACAATTTCTGCATTCTAAAACCCAGTTGCTCCCAGAGTTTTCTTTCAGGGAATTGCAAACTTCTGTCACTTATTCTATATTGTATACTCTGGCAGCTCTGGCTAATGTCTGTGTCCTCCTTCTGTGGAATGAAACTGTGGCTGGGGTGGTTGCCCCATCTCAGTACTACCTCCGCCAGCCCCTCTTTTGCAGCGGTTGTGATCCCATGACTAGCTATCACCACTCGCATAGGAACCTAACTGAAGTGTCACTTCTGCGACAAGCCTTTCTTAAGAAGCAGGTGGGGTTTCTTTTTCTTTCTTCTGCAGGCTGCAAGCAGAGGTCTCCAAGGCCCAAGCTGAAGGCAGAACCACAAGGTGGAAGAAACTCAGGTCTATAAATCATTTTGGGAAGGAAAGCTGCTCACTGTCCAGAAATATCAAAGCTGTGTTGTTAAATGAGTGAGAAATAAATTTTCTTGGTGTAAAACTCTGAATTTGTATGGCTTATTTGTTATAGCAGCATTGATAAATATACAGTCCAGCATGTGATTATGTGTTATCTTCTAATTATTAAAAATATATAATTACTATATATTCTCTGAGAAAGGTACTATGTTTTAGGCCTGTATCTAGTCAGTTGTACCAGGAAGGAGGTAAAATAAAGAAGATGCTTTTACATAATTGAAAGAATTATCTAGACTTTGGAAGCTGCAAAATTGTATTAATAAATTTAAGTGTCATTTAATAGACATGTAACTTTGAGGATTCCACAATCTTTCTGAGCCATGGTTTTCCCACCTCTGCAACAGAGATAATGATATTCATGTGGAGAGCTGTTATGGAAACATCTCTTATGTATCAGATGGCTTTGAACGAAGTTGAGCCCCGCCAGTATAATGCTTAACATCAGTGCTCTACAGTGCTTTTTGAAAAACAAAACAGTAGCCACTAGCAGTATATACTGATTTACAATTTGTAACATGTTTTCATTATTTTATCTCCTTTTCTTGACACAGCAACTTTAGAATGTCACTATGGTTAGAAATATTCTTTTTACTATTAAAAATGAAGATGCTCAGAAGTCCTTAAAACTCATACAGAGTATATCAGAGGTGGAAGCTAATTCTTCTGACATCTACTTCCATGTTCCTCCTCCCACAACACAATCTTAAAATAGATAGTTTCTCTTTTTTCTCTTCTATTCTCGGGCAACTATCTGAAGAAAGTACTTCTGTGTTGTTGCTTTGCTTGTATAAGACCAAGGATACTGCATAGACTGAGTTTAAATCTTAAGCAGATATTTATTTATGCATCTAGGCATAAATTTGCTTGGTGAGCCTAAGAGAATCTATCATTTCTCTGGTTTATTAGAGTGGGTCTATGGGCATTGTGAAGACATTATAATAATTATAATGTATTTGAATGTTTACCATATATCAGCTACTCTCGTAAATTTTTTTTAGACACTAATTCATTTTATAGTTACAACAACCCTATGAACTGAACTATTTAATATAATTATCCCCATTTTACATATGAGAAAACTGGGGTACAGGGCAATGAAGCAACCTTCTTAAGATCACATGGCTATGAGCAGCAGAGCCAGCATTTTAGTCTACCTCCAGAGCCTATAGTTTTGAATACCATGATGTCCCATCTCTCAACATATGTCAATATATATTTAACTGATAGCAACTTTTTGTTCTAGAGAATTAAGTGAAGGGCATTTACAACTTAATACCATGTTGGTGTCTAGGGTGGAGTTCTTGAAGTGTTGGAAACTTTTGTTTTTCATCTAGAAAATTTCAATTTAACTTTGTTTTTATATGTGTTTTATGAAACAAGTACCTGTCTCAATGAATTTGGAGACTTATGTTCAATAGCAAGTGGAAATAGGGGGAAGGATATTTAAATGTGGAGTTGGGAGAGGAAGGCCAGGGAGGAGAGGCCTATATCCAGAGGTCAGAGACACAAAGGGAAAAGATAAAGTGTGAAAAATGATTGAGAGACTCCAGATGCCATGAGAGTCAGCAGAAGAAATGGATGACCTATGGAGCTGACCACTGAAGGGAGATGATTATAACATTCCCAGACCCAGTCCCATGCATGGATGGAACCTGGGAAACCAAACAGATGTAGGCAGGGAAGTATGCCGCATGCATCGGCTACCTTAAAGAAGAGCTATTATTTCATAGCCAGAAATTGAGCATTAGCTCTTTCCATTGAGTCTTGATGAGATTTCCTAACTATTATCCTGTCCCATATTTCCATGAAGATGTCCTCAGAGGTGGTCCTTAAGAAAAATTCCACAACACTACCAAGGCTGTAATGCAACTATGTTTCTGCTTTGAGATTTTCAGAGTTCTTTTCAACATTTGATCATCATATAATTTTAGCAAGTTCCTTTCTCATGTTTTTAAAATTGACTCTCCTTTACTTCGTGCTTTGTCTCTTTTCGTGCATTAATATGTGAGGTATCATAGTAGTTTAAAGGGCGAACTCTCAGAACCAGACAGATATGGAATATAATCTTTGCTCATCCACTTCCTAGATTTGTGACCTTGAGCACGTTACATAACCTCTCTAAATCTTAGTTACATCATTTGTAAGCTGGGGAATAATAAAAGTGCCTACTTCATAAAACGGTAGTGATAGTTTAATGAAATAATGTTTGTAAATCACTCAACACAGTTCCTGGCCCATAATTAGTGCTCAATAAATATGGACTCTTATTAAACTGGTGGTACACTTTGTGAAGTTGATTTACCTTTCCAAAGTGAGCAATGTCAGTCTCTTCGTCCTGCCAGGAATAAACTCACCAATCTCTATCACGGTGCCACTTGGCCCGGACCTGCGTGCCGTGACTGGAATGGGATGAGGGGAAGTTGCCTGAATTGGCCCAGAGTCCAGCGTTCGACGCTGAAGGTGTGGCACCTGGGAAGGCTCCCCCTGGTTGACACTGAGGAAGTACCCTCCTTACTGAAACATCCCAAAAAAGGAACAAAAACCAAAATGGGTTGAACCAAGGGCGATTAAGTACAGTGAGAGATGAGGGCCCGAGTTTGCAACCCAATTCACTAAAAAGACTCACTCCAGGGAGGGAAGACAACCAGTGTAGGTTAAAGTTTAGACAGAGATAACCAGTTGCCGTGAACATCCCAAAGCCTGTAGGGTACAGAAAAGCAATGTGAGGAAGAATTTTTTTATATCAAGTCTTAAAGGAATTGAGTGTACTTTCAGAGAGGAATAATGTGAAGGGGAATCCTTTTGGGTTTTATTTTTTCCTTCCTTTAATTGTTAAATAACCAAGTCCTCAGAGAGAAAATAATATCCCCACTTTTACTTTGTGTCCCCATGGTGGATATATGAGACCAAAAAGTGATTGTTTGTTAATTTACGTCCTCGGGCTCCACGTGAGCTATTACAGTCACTTCAAGCCCACAGGCCTCCATCAATTTTATGAATGCCATTAATCTTGTCACTTAACCATCTTGGCCTTCAGTTTCTGTTCTCCAGTACCTGGCTTGTCCTTGATGGTAAAGAGCAAGAAGGATTCAATCTCAGAAAGGGAGATGAGTCTCTTCCTTCCTTGTGATCAACACAACCCAGCGTACATATACTGTGTGGGTCGGGTTTCCTGTGAATTTTCATCACGGCTTTTACCAAAGCATTTAGAATTAAGGCATTTTTCCTTCCTTTTACACAAGCATTTTATCTTTAAAAAATTTTAAAGTGGTATCTCAGCATTTCATTTGACACCAAGAAGTCCCTGAGATTGAGGAAAAGTGTTGCTTGTGGATCAGATAAAGAACAAGTTTGAAGAGCAAAGGTTAGGGGATAGGATCTGCAAGGGGGATATTAAGTAATTGTCCTCGATGTCAATAGCCTTCAAAAATGGCAAACAGCACAAATTCAGAGAGTCGCGTCTTCTGGTTAATCTAGAAGCTGTGCTTCAGTCATTCTTCATGTACCATGCTTTTGTTTGCTCAAGAAAAATTTACTGAGCTCCTACTATGTGCAGAATAGAACACTTTTTCATTTCTGCTGGGGAAGCAGACATGGTAATTACTGCCATGAAACTACAAAATATACACATATACTAGTTACAAAAAGATACAATATAATACAGACACAATATAGACATAAACAAAGTACTCAGGACTCCTGGAAAAAAGAGCAATCAATTCTCACTGGAAACACTGATAGCTTTATGTCTACAGATGGGAGAAGGGAGAGAGCATGGCTTTCAGCGGCCTTGCATGGGCCAGCGGCAGCCTCGGAGTCACCACTGGAGCTCCAAGCGGTTCTTCTTATAGGGTGACCACACATGCTGTTTTGCCTGGGGAAGGTTCTGGTTCATAATGTTCATACTGGGGTCATTATTAATGCAGCCCCTTTCTGTCCAGAGTGAATGGCTGATTATCTGCAGCTCTTCTGCCCCTTGGTGATCGGTGCTCTTCTCTGGCTCTTGCTTTCTTGGCCTAACTCTTCCTCTAGCCCACTAAGAGGAAAGGCGATCAGGGCAGGACCCTCAACCCTGAACCCCCAAGGTGAGGACTGCCAGAGGACTGAAAAGGAATGATCAGAGAGTATAGGTCTGGGGCTGAGAAGATGGCCTTGAATGGAGAAAAGGACAGTGTAGAGTCTTCTTTGACTAGGCTTTTGCCTGGAGGTTTCCAGATGTCTGGTGTGTAATATTTATGTAGTGTGTTAATAGATCACAAATAAAACATTTTCTGTTTATTTATGCTTCATAAATGCTGTATGAAGCAAGCATAAACTGGTTTCTTTACTCAAGATTTCCCATGACATTTTAGGTGCTCAGTGACCATGTGATCTTTGCACAGTGCTGTGTACAACATGCTGTGTGTCCAGACTGAGACAAGCATCCATGGAACATTCCATTTCAGGAAACCCAGCTTTAGGCCTGGAACTCCATATGTTGCTGACTTTAGAGAAGATGAAGTTTTCTTTAGTAATTCACTGGCTGTCCTTTAGGTATATTATTGGACTTTCCACTCAGTCACCGTATGTCTTCATTGTTGCTTTATTTGTTTGTTTTAACAAATAGTTGGTGAATCTGCAAAATATTTGTATAAGGAATTCACCACATCATTGTCATTTTCTAGACCTTTAATTTTCTACTTAAGGAAATGGAAACACAAAAATATGAAGTAAATAGCCCCACTAAAAATAGGTTTATTATTTGTTATCATAAATTTCCCATAGGTTGTGGGCTCATTGTCAATATAGGATAGCAGAAAACTCCCCAGGTGGGGTGTCCAAATACCTGAATCTTCATACTCTACCATTTACTAATGGTTCCTGTAACTTTGCAAAAACGCAGCATGCCAGGTTTCTTCTGCATAAAGAAGGCATTGTGAGATTAACTGTGCTGTCTCAGTTCCAAAATTCCATATTCCAATTTAAAGTTTTATTTTGTTTCCAGTCCGCAGAAGGTTCTGGAACAACAGGATTAAGCAATTTGACTTGTAGGAAGTGACACATCAGGAACAGAGATGGGATCCTGCAGATTGTATTTCCAGTCATTTCTGAGCCTACCAATGCCTTCCGAAAGTTCTGCCTTCCTCTTTACATTTTGGGAAGTTTTCCAAAACACAAAATAACTTCTAAAAAATTAAGCCTAATGCCCCATACCAACATTTCTTTCATACAAAAACCTTAAAGTTCACTGGGGACTGTAGACTAACATTTCCTAACATCTTAGTGACACCCTCCCCCCCAGATCTAAGAAATTCAGGTCAGAATATAATGTACGTAGGTGTGATGCCCTTGGGAGAGTGGAGACGAAGGCAAGGAATGGTCTTCCCTGCTCCAAACCCTCCCCCGCTCAAGAGCAAGTCCCAACCTTTTTCTAATATTAATGAATTACTTTCAAAATTTACACAGATATATAAATCACTGAGAGAATCACGAAACACTGAAAACAGAAAAGTGGCAGCCTGACAAACCCAGGCCTTGCAAAGGCTTTGATTTATTTTGTCTCTGTGCCTGAGGGACAAAATAGGTAATTTTCCAGTGTGAGGGTAATTATCCCAGGCTGGCCATCTTGGGAATGGACCCCCTGGAGCTGCTGGCTGACCTTGGCACTTTTATCTTTTTTAGCTCATGCCAACAGACTGCTGGAGAGAAATCCTATACTGCAAAGAGCTCCTCTCTTATTCCCCCACAGTTGCGTGGGGTCACAAGATGTGGTCTGTGCTCCCTGGTTTTCCCCTCACAGAAGAATGAAAAGCAGGGGGATAAACGTGCACCAGTTAAGCTAAACATCAAATTCGAATGTTGTCTTTCGGTCACAGCCAAGATCTCAGTCCGCCTAGATCTTAGTGACTGCAGCTTTGAAACCCTAAAATGGTCATGTGGCGGGTGCTTAAGGTATAAGTGGCTAATAAAAAGTCAACTTGGATTAGTGAGAAGCAACTTTCTAATAGAGCTGACACACAATCAAGCAGACCAGTAGAGGGGACATGAAATGATCTTCTCTTACAGTGGAGGGGGCATTTGAGAGCGAGCCAAATGCTTGAGAGGAATTTCGGGTTGTTCCATCTCCCTAACACAATTTAATGCTTTTTGTAATTAGTTGGGGATGTGCCAGAGAGCTTTAGACTGCCTCATTTTCTTCTTTAACTTTTGATTTGGTTCTCCCCACGCTTTCTTTGTAGCTCTATATTACATTTGCAAAAAAATGGGACCATTAGCATATATACTGTTCAGTGAACTTTTCCTCTCATTTAATGGTGAGTTTTGACTATCTTGCTTCAAGTCTGGCTCAGGGCTTAAGCCCGAGACTGCCTGGGTTTGAATCCCAGTTCTTCCACTACAAGCTGTGTGACTTTGAACAAGTTACCTGATATATTTGTGACTTAGTTTCATCATCTGTAGAATAGGGATGATGATAGCATCTTACCTCTAAGGTTGCCATGAGAACGTTATGAAGTCTGACATATGGGAGGCATATGCATGTTTGTGTGTGCATATGTGTGAGTGTGTGTGTAATTCTTTTTTTAGTCACTGAATAGCTTTTCATTTTAGGGCTATAACCTAATTTATTCAATCATTCTTCAGTGGATGGTCATTTCAGTTATTTAGTAATATTTTTCCCTTATATTCTTTTATATATAATCCTGTGCACATCCGGGCTCCTGTTAAGACTTTTCTTCACACTTTCTCATCACATTTCCCTATAAATAATAAACTATATTCCTTCTCTTTTCATCTCCCCCAGCCCATTATACTTTCTATCTCTAATTAAAATGAGGAAGGGTTTTCTATCTTACTGTAGAGACAGAATTCAGTTCACATATTGGTTCTTTTGAAGGCTCCAGTGTCTAAAAGCTTTCTGTCTGGCATTGCCCAGTGAACTCGCTACATTGTTTTATCCTGGGCTTGATTACTTTGGCCATAAAGAAAGCAAAAGCGGACATCTTAGCAGTTTATTTTTGCCGTCAAGTAATGTCATTCTTCATCTATCACTTTTCCAGCTGACATTTTATGTGGAGGATCACTTTGCTCCTGACTTCTCTAACTTTATTCCTATAGCTCTTCCTTGACCACTTCTCTCTTTCATGTGCTTTGGGAATAGGGTTAAGGGAGATAAATGAGACACATTCTTGCCCTCAAAGGAGCTAATATATGAAGAAAGACAGCAAATGTGGTCTGACTTGTAGCAAAACTGACACAAATACTATTTGATACTGAACAAAAGAAGTAAGCCTCTGACTGCAACATAGTGTGACGATCTCTGTGACAAAAGGGTTGCAGAAAAGGAAGCCAGAGGGCAGAGAGGTTACTTACTTGCTTCTGACCTCTGCGTCTATGAGGCAAAGGACCTGAAACTGGTGGTATGTTGGTTCTATCGAAGAAGAAATCTGAGCTTGAAATTCTTTTAAAAAATGAATGGAAAAATAATAACGATAGTACAAAATCACTACACTGAAAACCAGTTAAAATTCAAATAAGCGAAATACCTACCATTTACAAAAAAAGAAAGTGTTTACCCAAATGTCCATGTGTTTTAAAAAAAAGTCACTGCCAGATTTAAAATGAAAAATAAAAGTATATTTAAAAGTCAACTCCATTTGTTGGGGGAGGTGGGTGGTACTAGTTTATTTCTGAGAGTAGTTTTAGGGGAAGGTACAAACATTTCCCATACATAGTCTGCCCCCCGTCTTACCTCCTCCATTATCAGCGTCCCCGCACCAAGGAGGTACATTTGTGACAATGGCAGCAGAGCTGACACACCGCACCCACCCCAAATTCATGGATTACATCCAGGTTCACTCCTGGTGTTTTATGGATTTGGACGAATGTGTAAGGACATGAAAGAATGATTTTTAATTTTTGATTTGCCAGTACACCCATATGAAAAGTCAACTCCATCTTGAATTATTTTTTAAATAAAAACAACGTCAGTGATTTGGTCAGTAATAATTGCTTTTCCAGTGTTCTTCTCCAGGAACTATCCAAATGGTATGTCTAGAAAGAATTACTGAGGGCACCTGGGTGGTTCAGTCAGTTAATCCTGTGACTTCCACTGAGGTCATGATCCCGGGGTCCTCGCATAGAGCCTGACATTGGGCTCCTTGCTAAGCAGGAAGCCTGCTTCTTCCTCTCCTTCTGCCCCTCCCCCTGCTCATGCTCCCTCATTTGCTCGCTCTCAAATAAATAAAATCTTTGAAAAAATAGAATTATTGAATTAAAACATAAATGGAAGAATAGAAGAAAATGTTGACTTTCACTTCAAAATAACTCACTGAAATGTTTAAGTTTTCCACAATCTTATGCACCAATGAATAGTAAATTCTCAATTATTTTGAACTTCTCCAAAAAAATACAATTTACTATCAAGAAATACTCAATTTCCTGTTAATTTCTTGCTCCCTCCTTCCACCCATCAAGGAACAAAAGAGAATTTCAGTTCATCTTATCAACATGATCATCATGCTGGGAGGGAAAAAATTTTTAATGAACATTTCTGTGGGTACTGGGAATTCTACCAACTCAGGATAAAAGACAACCAGACTCATATATCAACTTTATTATCATTTTCACCAAACTCTCAGATTTACAGCCCAATAACTATAAACACACCTATAAACCAAAGTTATGTATATTTTTGTAGCAGAAACTGTCAGTTATTCCTTCTTCCTAGGTGACAAGATCCCAGCTTTGTACTGGAGCCCTCCTAGGGAAGAGGGTCAGATTAACGTAAGGAAATCATGACAATTCCTTTTGTTATTTTCCAACCTGGCTTGCCTCTGGGGTTTATTGTCAATCAATTCTGTCCTATGATAATTGAAGAGAAATATGTTTCTTGGGTGGGGGGGTTAGAGGACTATCAGGAACATATTCCTTTTCTGCCTTGAATATAGCAGTTATCTTGAGACCAAGATGTGACATTCAAGATGGAAAGGCCTAGGGAATTCCAGAGCCATGGGTCCTAGAAATGTTGAGCACTAAACTAACATCAGCAACATCTTGCCTCCAGACTTCTTTACTGAAGAAAAATGACTTCCTATTTATTTAGGCCTCTGAAACTTTGACTTTTCTTAACTTTCCCAGAAGGCATTCATTCTTATTAGATATAGTTAGCAAATGTAGTCTTAAATTATTTAATTTATATGTCACACATAATCATTACTTAATGATTTATGGACTCAAGAGGCATTGGTTCACTATCATGTATCTGTCTGTCTAGCCATCCGTTCATCTATTTATCATCTATCAATTTTTTTCAGAAACTGTGAAATTTCTATGATTTCACTTGCAGTGTTTATGGACTACAACTGTACTCCTGAGCACCCTGTCCTTCAGAACTCAGCTCAATCCTTACCCCTTTCAGAGAGGTGTCACCTAACATCTCAAAAGCAGCAAGACCCTCTTTGGCACTTGTGACATTTGCTTTTTTTTTTTTTTTTAATGGACTTTTATGACTTCTTTACATTAAATTTTAAGCTCTAGGAGAGCAAAGAACATGTCCAGTTTTGCTCATGTTTGCATACTCAATTCTGGCTCAGAGCCTAAATAAATAAATGTCAGACATATAACACATATATATCCTGAAAACTTGAAGTGAACTTAGCATCTGTGCCTCAGAGAAAAATCAGACTTCCACCCTGCTGTCCTTTTTCTCACCTCTTTCATGCACTCTCTTCCTGCCCTGTGATGGTCCAGTGTAATATATTCAAGGCCCACTTGCTTTCTCAGAATCTTCCTTTCTAATGTAACTCTGAAAGGTTAGTCTATCAACATTCTTTTTCTTTCCGTGTCCAGTGTTCAGCCAAGTACTTCAAGAAAAGCATTTTTTTTTGTGGTAAATCATTTATGATGACTCTGGATAAACTGTGTTTGTAAATAACAGTAACAACAACAATAGTAATAGTTAGCATTTGTTACTTAATGGGAGCCAGACACCACTGTAAGCATTTTCAGTGTATAATTTATTTAATCATGAAAATAGCATTATGTCATAGGTTGGTATAATTACCCTTATGTTGCAGATAAGAGAACTGAGGATTGAGGTGGCATCTGTTGTCATGGGTCATACAGCTAGTTGTGCTGGAGCTGGGTTTAAACACATGAAGCTACATCCTTAACCATTACACTAGAGTGGGGTCCCCAGACCACCCGCATCAGTGTTCCCTTAGAGCTTGTTTATAATGCCAATGGTTGAACCTCATCCCAGACCGGCTGAACCAAAACTCTGGAGGTGGGAACCCAGCAATCTGTGTGTTAACAAATTCACCAAATTATTTTGTTTTGCACCGTTAAGGTTTGAATCTCACTGCATTACATTCTGCCGTTTTACTCAAGGTGGTCAAAACTGGCAGAACTTTATGAAGGTTAACGCAAAAAATCTAATCAACTCCAAGGAAATAAATGCTGGAACTCTCTGAGATAGGGACTAGTTTGCCTTCCATCTTTTTTTAATCTAAGAGATTAATGAATAAATCCTTACTATGATACCTGTGAAGATTATCCTTCCATGTGTTGGCTGGACATTGTAGAGAAATAAAGCAACAGTATGGAGGATATCCAGTGAGGAAAACATAAAATTGAAAATATAGAAGACTATGACCAAATCCTTGAACTGTAAGCTGGCTTTCACAATGCCTATTATAAATCTAGGTCTGTGCTCCCTACCATTACCTGGATGGAATAAGAAAATTTAAGGTAATTGCATTATTAAATTAAGAAAAGCATAATAAGGTAACCGAGCTATGCCAAAAATATATAATGTACTCATTAGTTCAGTGTACATGGGATTTGAATTTTTTGCTCATTTGTATTATTTGTGCCATGCCCAGCCACTTCTTTTAGCTCAGATAATCAAATTTGAATGTATGTGTATGTGCAGTGGGGACTAATTGGTGTAATTAATGTATGTGTAATGGCTTTAGCTGGCTAATGTCTGAAGGGAGCGGGAAAAATAAGCAAATTCATGAAGTAGGTTTTAGATTAGCATCTATACCCAAGATAATTTTTTTTTCAGCAAGAAATTCAGTTTTCATTATGGCCTTTAGTTAATAGAGATGTTGTTGGCTTTCACAGGTGAACCTGCCTCACCCTAAGGAGTCCAGTTCAGCAAAGACATTTTACATAAACTATAAGCTACCCAAAGCGAAACTTTCAGTAAAATGATACTCTGGTAATGTAAACTAGAAATATAATTACAAGAGTTAGCTTCACACTTCTCTTTCTCTTTCTCTGTGAAAATGTTAGAATTGACTTTCCTCCTTCATTTCATTTTGCTTTTGGGTTCTGCCTGATTTCACAAAGGATTTGAGGTTGTCTATAGAAGTAAGGGCTCAATAATGAGAAAAAAAATTATAAAGAAATTGGTGAGAAAGAAAAATGAAGGTTGATTTAAAAAATGATGCATTCATATTGCACTAAGTATACTTAAATATATTACAGTGAAGTTCGAGCTCAAAAAACACATATGGAACCTCTGGGTCATGCAAACGATAGCCCCATTCTTGTTCTAAAGAACGTTACAGTTCAGCATGGGGATGAAGTGGTATTGGAAATGGATTCTAAAATCCTCATTTGCTCCTCAATTCTTTTATCATAGCCATGAACATGGTCAAGGAATGCTTTCCAATTGGATTAACTGCTAAACCAAAAGACATATCAGTTTGTATGTCACAAAGATAAGGTATTAGAAACTATACCCAAGGAACCAGTTTTTGGTTTTTTTTTCATCTGATTTTCACCCTTGAATTTTATCAACCAGTGTGTTTCCTTTTAAACTTGCAAAAGCGTGTGCTAATATTGTATGAATATTTGGGTTGCTCTGTGTTCTTATAAACCAGTGTTCTTCCTAGCACTGTTAATCTTTCTTTCTCTATATGAAACCATCAGATTTATATGAGCATCAGTCACCCTCAATAGGATCCTGGGGAAAACAATCACAGAGTAGAGGATACAAGAACAACAATTAATATGCAGTATTAAATCTATCAGAAGGATATGGAAAAGAACACTCAGTCATTGCACTGGATTTAATTTGCCGAGAGAAGCAGCCTTCACACCTGAGTCACACTCACAGCGTGGTTTTCTCTCAATTAAGCCCATGCTTGTCTGAAGCAGTGAGGGCTTGGAGGACGAGAGCAGGGCACATGCTAATGAAATCTCCTGCAGAACAAGGGCATTAAGCAGAAAGTGTTGCAAGGAGGCATCTCATAATCTGTATTTAAAATTTCTTATTAAACAAGCATTTAAGACTTCACTGTACATCAGATATGCCATTGAAAACCAGCCATAAAAATCAGAGACTATTAGAGGTGAGTGCAAGCCACTGTAAGATTATTGTGAAATATATATTTTTAAATGAAAGCAGGAAAATTCTGTAAGGTTTTAAGTTTGCTGCAAATGTGCTCTCCTCTAGCAATTCTCAGCTTCATGTTTTGCAGGCTTGTGGTGATGAACGGTATTATTTAAAGGGCCATCCAAATGCTAGTCTGTGGTATTATGTGCACCCACATAAGGCCAGAGCATTTAGAAACAGTTTATCTCAATAACAATTAAAAAAACATAAGTACCTACTATCTACAGATGCTCTGTAGCACTCCCCGCAAACCAGGACTCCGCGGCTAGACCGTGGGTTCACTTGTGGTATGTGACAGCTTTTAGAGAAACAGAATTCCAGGCCTTGCCAAATTAGTTTAAAATCACGTTCTTTTGTTACTTGCTCTTTTACTTAAGCATTGTTGCTTTGTGCAAAATATTTATTACTGTCAGTGGCACACATTTATTGTGGATAAATGCATCATTCAGTAAATGTATGTTGAGCATGCACTATATATGCCAGGTGTTTGTTTACGGACTCGGGATATGGAAATACTCCAATAAACAGTTTGTTTTTAAGGTCCTCGTAGTCTACCCAGTAGAAGGGATATGTGAATAAACCCAGGGCAGCGACCGCTGGGACAGAAGCATGTGATGGAGGCCCAGGAGCACAACGAACATTAAGAAAGAGAAGGGTCTCTTTCCACAGTTCCTAGGAGCTTTGCAAGGGCCTAGGAGCTGTGTCTTCAAGGAGGAATGAATTAGCATAGCAAGGAGGGAAGGAAGATGAAAGGGTAGGGAGTGGCCTCCAGGCATTGGGAACCTTTGTGCAAGGCAGACTTGCAGGCCATGGAGAACTCTTGGATTTATGTTGTGAGGCATAATGTGCTTGGGCATGTGTGGTGTATGCATCAGGATGGTAGGGATATTTGGCAAAAACAGGGCGGAAAGGCCACAGTTAATGGTTGGATGATAAAAACACAAACAAATCCAAAGACTACACAAAATAGCGTGGGCTCATCCTGTGGGTAACATGAACCCACTGAAAAGGCGTAAGCAGGAGAATAGAAACCTGGGTGTAAGTGCGTGAAGGGACAGGTGAAGTTGAGCATCCTTTCAACGTCGCTCTTGCTAAACTGAGAGCATTGCTTTCCAGTGGAAAGAAACCGCGAATGATTATCTTTAAACCTTTATACTCCACGAGATTTTTAGAGCTGGTGGGACCTGTAAGGAAATTTAAAACTATGACTTTTTAAAGACCAGAATATTCAGCCACTAAATTAATATGTTAGAAAATTTCTGTCTTTTATGCTTTGTTTTATATTTTTTATTTATTTTTTTAATTTTTAATTAAACTTACATCCGATTTCTCTACTAGACAGTAAGGATAGTGAAGGAAAGTCCATGGCTACCTTATTCTTAGGGGTCAGCATAGCATCTGACATTTATAGAAGTATGGAGATGACAAACTGACTAGAAGTTTTGGTCCCTAAACTTTACTGAAATGTATTGTTAGGTCACCTTCAAGAAGAACAGAATTAAACCAACTATATTTTGTGTCCTATATGGTTATCCTACAGTTCACACTGAGAATGGTTGGGAGGCTCTCTGCCTGGCTCTCTTTAAAAAAAATTTGCAGCAAACTGGTGTAAGTAAAAAACCATTCACTTCCTTGGAAGTGAGACCCATTGATCTCTCCAGTTCACTTTGAGGTTCTTCAAAGAGTAAACTCTTCACAGTCCTCGTGCTGGGAGACAAAAGTGTCACTGATTTATGTGCTAAACAGCATTCCATCAGGCAATGGGAGGTTCCAGGGCAGCCAGCCAGGAGTGAGAGAGCCAAGGAAAATTTGGAAACTCAAATTAGGGGCAGAGAAGAAAGACGCTGATTATGGGACGTTCCCAGAATGTGTTGGTCAAACAACCAGGGAACACCACATTAGAAGTGAAAATGAAGCAATTAGTCATTTTTTTCTCTCCACGTACAAGCCCACTCACTATGTGCACTTCACTGATAAGCTGTAATTTTTCCTAATTGTGTTTGCTTGAGTCCTTGCTTAAGTCCTCCTTCACCTCCAATTAATACCATCAAACTGTGTGAGATGAGTCTCCTCTGGTTAAATTCTTTCATTGCTGATCAAGAGGCTGTGATGTGTGATCTAGGAGCATCTACAGTGTGCCAAGAATTGCCCCCGTCAGAAGGAGATGTAGCATCCTTACTTCCAAGGGCTCACTTGTCTTGTTTTTGGGAAGATAGACAAGTGTATCAGTCATACAAGGCATTAAATGAAGTGTATGATAGAGGATGACACGTTTTTATTACAGGACATGGGAAGGGCGAGATCTGCCCTTCGGGTGGGGTTAGTGCATGGGCAAGGGTGAAGATGAGCAGGAATTAACCAGGAGGAAGGTGGAAGGGAAGGGGCTTTCTCCAGAGTGGTCAGTGAGTTTAAAGCACAAAGACGAGAAAGCAAGACCGCTCATAGAACCACAAGTTGAAAAATCAGGTACGACAGGAATGAAACTCTGATCTATACCCTGTCTTCTCAGCATCTCACTGACCTCTTTTTTTTTCTTTTCCAGACTACTAATTTTCAGCTCATTTGTTTCCGACCATTTGGTTTTTGATGGTGTCATCTGCATCTGTTGTTGTTCTTCTGTCTCTCTTGTCTTTCTCCCAGAAGTTCCTTACATATAGGCTATCACCCAGAAATCTGTTTTTGGTCTTGAGTTTTAACTCTGCCATGCCTCTGTGGGGCATCTCATTTACTTCTGTGAGACCAAGCAACTGAGAGTGCTAATTTCCACATCTCTGTCACTAGATCTGAGCAGGTCCAAGCTCCATGTATCGTCTGCTTCCTGGATATATCCCCCCAAGGGATTCTACAGGTACTTCAGCTCCAAGAGAAATGTATCTTAACCCTTTCTGTCCAAATCAAAATTTGTCCTTTCCTGTAATCTTAGTTTGCCTTGGCGACATCATTGTTTAAATAGTCTCTAATCTGGAAGCCTCTTTGTCATCCTCAGATCTCTCTCTCTTTCGCACTTCTACTGTATCACTTCCTCAAATCTTTTTACAGATGATCCAGCTTAGTTTTCATTTATGAATAAGTTAGACTTTTATCTCCTTCCTCCTTGTATTTCTGTAATAGCTTTCTCTAAAATGAACTCTGTGACACCAGGGATTGTTCTTACTGCTTCTGGAATTATCTTCTACCTCACCCTCAAAACAATAACACCAAGATCATCAACAAGAAAATTGATCATCTTCCTCCTACAACATGAAGCAGAATTGTCTCACCAAGTATTTCTTTATCATTTTCTCTCAGACACTTGATTATAGCAAGAAGAACTAGCATATTTGATGTTGGTATGATCTTACGTTTGTGTGGCACTTAATAATCACTTTTTTTTTTTTTTTTTTTAAGAAAGGATGAGCAGATCTCAGTGGCAAAACTTACACAGGTAAAAATATCTAGCCCGATTTCAGCAAGATCGTTTTGTTTTTATAATTATTTTAGGGCTCCCCAAACCCAGATTTCTCTTGCCTCTCTGAGCTCAGCCCTCGTTTTATTCTTTCAGTTTTAGGGAGATGGGAATAGAGAAGAGACACATACCAGTTAAAATTTTTTCTTTGTATTTAACCCCCTTTCTTTCTCTCTCCCTGACAATGCTGAACAACATGACTACACGACTACATTGCTTTAGCTCACTAATCAAAGGTAGGATGACTTCAACCTTTGGCAGGGCCCCTGAACTAGAATGGGGTGCATACTCATTCCGCAGCCCTGCTAAATGGGCTGATCAGGCAATGGCAGCTTAAGAACCTGAGAGACTGGAAGCAGAATCCCTATGCTTGGGTAACTCCCAACACAACTCTCTGGTTTCATTTTAGCAGAGTCATGGTGTCAGCCACTGTTTTCATGGGGAGCAAGTTACCTTCTATTCTCTGCTACAAATATTAAAAACCAAGAAAGTATAATTTATTTTTTTTTGAGATTTTATTTATTTATTTGACAGACAAGAGATAACAGTAGGCAGAGAGAGAGGAGGAAGCAGGCTCCCCGCTGAGCCAAGAGCCCGAGGCGGGGCTCGATCCCAGGACCCTTAGATCATGACCTGAGCCAAAGGCAGAGGCTTTAACTCACTGAGCCACCCAGGTGCCCCAAGAAAGTATAATTTTTGATTAGGAAAGTTTCTTATAGGATTCCCCCCCCCCCCCCCAACAGTATATGTTTTCTTTCCTTGCTACAATATACGTTATGATTTGTCTTTGGAAATGGAGGCATAAAGCTTGGTGTAACTCGCTTAATGATCAGTTTGTTAGCATTTATTTCCCTATCTTAAGAAAGAAAATAGTTTCTATTTACATTGAGTATCTGGAATCTTCAGGCCACCAGAGTCAGAATTCACATTGATAGCTTCTATTTTACTGGGTGATGCCTTTCATTTTTGAACACGATGACGATCTCCTTGTAACAGAATTATTACTTTAAAATAATGATATTTGAATAAAAATTTAAGTAATACTATGGATGGTACATGGATTTTAACACAAATCTTCAAGATGGTAGATGAAAAAAAATTAAGAAATTTAGAGAATACTGCTTTAGGGGGAAAAGTAAAGGATTTGTAGCTTATGATCCTTGGTTTGAATCCCAGTCCCAGATCCAACACAAGCAATCACTAAATCGTATCTATGAATTACTGTTCTGCAGTTTCTCTCCCAGCTATTCTTTCTTCTGCTGTTTGTTTTCCTCTTCCTAGTTCCCGTGGAAAACAAGTACATGGCCCCAACAAATTTTTCGATTCTTATCTTTCACCAAAATCCAGGTAAGATAGAGATTTCCTAAGTATGACCTGTGTCTCTCTCCACTGATGTTTGACTTACCAGCACCTACTGGCCCGAGCATCCCTGCTTCTGTAACACAGAAGTGAAGCCAGGAAATGTCTTTCTCAGCATTCCTTTACCTGAATGGATCCAGGATAGTTTTCCAAGGAAAAATACTAATAGAAGAGTTGGAAGGCTTAAGGGAAGGAGAAGTCACTCTTCTCCAAACACAGAGGCCAGACATTGAGATTCAATGAGTGGGATTCCTCCCTCCCATGTTTGTAAGAACTCCCCCACTTCCTTCGAATGCTGGTGGCTTTCTTGACCTTTGATTCCAGGTTTTCCTTGGGTTGCCTAAGCCTCTGATTTCTACATTAAACATTTCATACCTGATATACATCAAGTGGTTTTTGCTTTTTAGACTGACACCTAATTGACCTAAATGGTATGCTTTTTCTCTTAAAATGCTGAGTCTTACCCATCATTCAAAGTCCCAACTTAGATCCTACCTCTCAGAAAACTTCTCCTTCTCTCTGAATTGAGCTTTTCTTTCTTCTTCCACATGTCTTGCCTTTTAAATTTACTTACCTTATTTTCTCTTTCCTTCCTTTCTCTCTTCTTTCTAGCTGTCTGAGTGTTTCTGATTCTCTCTATCCTCTTTGTCTTTGTATTTCTGTCTTGGTCTTTCTTGCTTCTTTTTCTTTCCTTCCTTCTTTTCCCTTCCTTCCCATCTCTTCTTTTCTTGTTTCCTTCCATTCTTCTGTCCAGCTTCCTTCTTTAAATATTTTTTGAGCAGCTACCTTCATTCTGAGTATCTATTATTGCCACCTCAAGGTCAGTACTAAGAGACAATGACTATTATTGCCACCTCAAGGTCAGTACTAAGAGACCATGACTATTTCATCATTTGCGTGGATTTTATGGGCCAGGAATTTGGACAGGACACAGAGGGATTACTTGTCTCTTACCACTAAAATTACAGCCTCATATGAGAAGACTCAAATATCTGAATATCTGGGGACTTTTTTACTCAAATGTCTGGTCTCAGCTGGGCCATTCTCCATGTGTCTTAAATTTTCTTACATCATGGCAGGTGGGTTCTGAGAAAGAACATCCCAAGAAATAGAGTGAAAAGGCTGAATATTCCAAGAGAATTAGAGGGAAGCTTGTTGCTTTTTATTACTTAGTTTCAGATGTCACATAGTATCACTTTTGCTGTACTCTATTGATTAAGCAGACATAGTCTGTCTAGATCTAAGATGTGGGGAAATGGCCCAATTTCTTTATGAAGAGAAGTCAAGGCTTTATGGGGTCATATTTTATTTTATTTATTATTTGACAGAGAAAGAGAGAGAGCATGAGCACACAAGTAGGGGGAGCAGGAGAGGGAGAGGGAGAAGCAGGATCCCTGTAGAACAGGGAGTCCAAAGGAGGTCTGCATCCCAGGATTCTGGACTCATGACCTTAGCTGAAGGCAGGTGCTTAACCTACTGAGCCACCCAGATGCCCCTATGGGGCCATATTTTAAAACCATTATACATATATATGAAGTCCCAGTGAGATGCTATGCTTAAAAAAAAAAAAAAGATGAATAATAGACTGTCTCTTTATTTCCTCAGGGTGATTTGTTTGTTTGTTACCATGCAACAAAATCTTTATTAACATTTTGAACAGGTTCAGCTATTACTGAAACTAGTAATTTCTAAAACTTAGGTTGGGTGAATGGCAATACTACAGAATCATGCCATCATAGGACACTGTGAATATGAGCTTGAAGAACTAACGGCCACTTCTTCAGATGTAGGACCAAGTGCAGAGTTGACTCTGGCTGCCTCAGTCAGGAAAAATGTGGCCATCTCCGCTGTGTTCCTGGAGGGATGAGCCTCTGCTCCTCAGGGGGTGTCCTCTCTATGCTGGATCTTGTACTTTAGCTTCTTGACGGTTATCCTGGGCTCCACCTCCAAGGCAATAATAGTCTTTATGGTCTGGTCTATTGACTAAGTGCACTAACAAGTTACAATAATCATTCCCTTTTTGTGTAGTCGTACATCCATGTGGATTTTTCTTATAGCATGCATCTTAATGTATATTGCATTGTTGTTTTTATATCTAGCATATTTTTTCTTACTAGTGTTTTCAGGGAATCAAAGTGAAATTTTTACATTTAATAGTAGCATACACAGTGCCATGTGCCTGCTATGATTTTCACAGACATTAATTGAATTGGATTTTCTCTGCATACAATAAGAATTTTCAATGTTTAATGTTTCATGGAAATGGCTCTAAATGGTTCAGAGAACATCGATCAGTATCAAATTCTTCTGTTATAGTTAGTGATTGTCATAGAAATTGTGCAGTTTATTGCAAATCCATTTCTTCAACAGGACACAGTGAGCCCTTGTACAAGACTGTGCTAGATACAGGAATAAACTAAGACCTTGGAAGACATAGATCCTGCCTCCCAGAGCATATGTTGTGAAGGGAGGAACACATGAGGAACCTACATTATCTCATAATGCTAAATTGGTAAAGTTCAGGAGCACTGGGAACAAAGGCAAGGTGTCAACCAGCTTGAACACAGAAAAGCTTCCAGGGGTAAATGGTATGAACACTAGGGCATGTAGGATAGGTAGGAGACATTAATATGATTTCAGGACTCAGATAGGACAAAACATTCCAGACAAAATAAATGACTCTTATCATGAATCACATGGAGCTGGAAGAGCTTAAATAACTTTTGAGTTCAGTAAGGAAGTGGGAAATGGGGAGGTGACAATGAGAGACAAGGTTTAAGAAGGAAACACTAAATTTATAATATAAACTAAGTTTGATTTTTTTTTTTTTTTTGAGTGACATAGGGAATCATTGATGGGTTTTCAGCAATGAACTGGCAGAATCAGAATCATGTTTAGGAACATAGAACAGGTCATGAGAAGCAATCTGGGAGGAAAGCTGTTAAATGGCCAAGAAGGGTTGGTGGCCTGATTTTTGGAAGCAATGGCAAAGATGGAGAGAGTTGAATTGGCTTAAAAAATATTCAGAATATAAAATCAATAGAAGCTGGCGATTGAATCTGTGGAGCAAGCAAGTAAATTAAAGAAAAGAATCAAGGATGACCCCAACAGGTTTCTGAGTTGAAGAACTTGTATAAGGCAGCATCATTCATTGAGAATCAGTATTGGAGAAAGAAGAAGTTGGGGGGGGGGCACTGTGGGAAGTGGTTCAACATTGCAAGATTGTGGTAGATAAAACACTAGGAGCCCAAATCAGGTCCGCATCCTGATTGCCAAAAAGGACTTTGAAGGTGTAATTCAATTAAGAACCTTGAGGTAAAGAGATTACCTGCATTGGACAGATGGGGCCCAGGTAATCTTAAGAGTAGGAGGCAGGCAATTCAGAGTCTGAGAGATACCGTGACAGAAGCAGAAGTTGAAGTGATGTGAGAAAAAGCTGGAGGCTGGGAAAGGAAAGGAAATAAATTCTCTCCTACAGCTCCCAGAAAGAGTACAGGCTTGCTGACATGTTGATTTTAGGAATTTTGACTTCCAGAACTGTAAAAGAATAAATTCTATCACTTTAGGCTACTGCATTTGTGATAATTCATTGCAAGAGCCACAGAGACAGAGAAGTAATACAGACATGAGTTTTAAGGTCTGTGGGACATTGGAGTCAGAGGTCCGGTAAGCAATTGGATAGAGGTGTTTGATGCTCAGGAGAGAGGGAGGACCTGGGCATTGAGAATGGGGAAGCAGCAACATTGAGCTGGAGTTGGAAGGAAGTGTTTGAAAGAGGACACAGGGATGGGAAAGTGGAATCAAAAGAGAAGGGTTCCCCAAATAGAATCTAGGACAACTGTCACCTTTAAGAATGTCTAACAACAAAGGAAACTGGTAAGTAGCCTCTAAAGTAGAAGGAGGTTAAGGACAGTGAAGGGTCAGGGAAACTGAGGGAAGAAAATATTTTAACTATAGGGATTTGGTTAATAGCATCCGGGGCTACTAACACAAATTAACTAAACAAGTTAAGTAATATATCTATATTACTTAACTTAAAGTTAAGTAATATGATCTCCCCCCTTCTGGTTCTTTCCCATCCAGATGTCACACACACAATAATATATATATATAAATAAATATATATATATATATATATATATATATATATAAAGTAATATATATATTACTTAACTTGTTTAGTTAATAAACAAGTTAACAAGTTAATAAAGGGAAGAAAGAGAACATGCCCTGAATTCCAAGTCCCTGAGAAAGGAAAAGCGTGTTGGGGAGGCAGTGGCTCCCCCAGGCAGAAGAAGATGTGAGTTTCTCTGGGATGGAATGCAAAGTGGAATACAGAACAATGCCCTAGAAATGGCAGAAAAATCAGTCCTCACTCTGATTCATTTTGATACTAGTTATGACAGCTACGGATTGTATAAAGTTTGAAGCATATAATAAGGAGTACATGATTTATGGTATTTTCTAATTCAATTATTCAAAGAACAACATGCTAATTTATTTGGACAAAAATTGCAAGAAAGTTAGGAGTCTCCAAGTAATAGAATGGTATAATTGCTTAATTGGACTCTTGATGGGGTTAACAATGTCATAAAAATTTGTAATACAAAAAAACCAAACCAAACCAAACCAGAATAAAACAAAACCATGTTACACTAATTATAATAGGAAAAAATAACCTAAATAAGAACATAACTGATGGACTGGGATTCGTTCAATACCACTGAGAAAATATAAGGTGATATTTTAAACAATTGAGAGTATTCAATTTAATCAGTTCCCTTTTCAAAAATATATATTAATTGCCTACTGTCTGCCAGTAACTGCCAAATAAGGAAGGGTAAAATATTAGGAAAGAGAGGATGTGAGTACAATAGTATTTATTGTTTAGTTCCCACTAAAACTGTGATTGACTATGTAACATCCTCACCACATCCTTATCTTGGTAATGCAAATTTTAAGAGTTGGTTTAAATGATGGGATGTTTTATTTACTGAACTATAAACCAAAAGGAATTATGCTACAAAAACAGGAAGACACACACACACACACACACACTGACTTAAATTACCTTAAAGACAGGTAAACAAATGGATGAAACATGGGCAAATTTGCTTAATGTGCAGCAAGCTATGAAAGCATGTGTATCTATATATCTGTGTATGTATGTATGTATCTGTTTCTATCTGGGTACAGATAAGTAGATGGACAGACAGATATATACAGATATAAATATGAATGTGCCAGACCTGTGTGGTATAAACTGGTATATTCAGAGTTTCTCTTATAAAACTAATCTTTTCTAAATATTTTATTTGATCAATTCACATATATAAGTATTACATAAAAGAGAGACCAACCTGTGAAATATACTGTCAAGCATCAGAGATTAAATTGGTTGGTTCTGTAATTCTGGTAAAGAGCACACAGGAGAAATGATACAGAAGTGTTTAGGGAGGTGAATGATAATGGGAGGGTCTTGGCAGTTTGCTCTGGAAAGCAATGAAGCAAAGCTAAAGGGAAGATTCAGATGCTCTGTAGCATAAAAAAGTAAAAGAAAGTAATCAAAAATTGAATTTTTTTTCCTTGGCAAAATAGGCAGTTTCACTGAATCCTTCCTGAAATAATTATAAGTTGGAAATAGATGAACTCGAATCATGATAATCAATTGAAGGGAATTAAAAGTGTCATCCTGATGACCAACAACGATGAGAAGATATAATGCATGAATTTAGCTACTTTTGGAAACTAATCAAAGCTCATGATCTGAACAAAATGACAACAACAATAACAACAACAACAATGAATCACCTTAAAATGAGAACTTGTTATATTTGTTTGTATAAATATGCATTTTATACATATATAAACACGTCTCTACAAGAGTTGGTAATGTTTTTTATTCTTCAGTGATATTGTAAATACAACAGAGCCCTTACCCTTATGGTTAATATTGTATAATCACAACACTTAAAATAGAATTTTATCCTTCATTTACAAATTCTCCCCACGAAAAGCATTCAAATAAAGCAATACTGATTATGCAGGCAATCTTGGAATTCTATTTAGCAAATGACACATGAGAAATTTATTTTGTCACTTTTTATGGAGTGACTTTCCTGACAATTTCTCCTAGATTTTAAAACTGTTAAGAACAAAAGTTCTCTTCAGCCTTAGCTGACTATTCCACCAATGGCCTTTTGCACAGGAAGAAGAAATGAATGAGAGGGAAATGTTAGGAGTGTTATCCTTATAATCAAATGGGGCTTTGACAAAAGGGACTTCAGAAAGTAACCCTGATCCTGGGGAAATAATGACCACTTTACCTGAGTGGGATCATGCCTGGAAGGAAGCCTTTGGATTAATGAGCTCTACTAGAAGAGTATCTGCTCAGCCCCTATCAAGGAGGCAGATGATGCGACAGGGAGCTTAAACCTAGTTGAATATAAGTTCTGTACTAGAAACTAGGTCAGATATATTGCTTCCATTTAAAATAAGAAGGATTACTTCAGAACAGAGATTTTCCAGGAGAATGCTTAGTAATGTACAGAAAGTAGACACATTCCTGATGAACCCCCCAGTACCTTTGAAGATGGCCTGCCTGGACCTCCATTAGCAACAGCCACGCAACGATGCACAGACGTAGAACTTTTGGAGCTTACTCTTTCAAAACCATCTGAATGCTGTTTTTTGTTTTGAAGCTATAACAATGGCTAGGGGCTAGGAGATAGAAGTACTATTACACATACTTGTGTACTACATTCGCAACTGTTAAATAATGAATAATATAATGAGAGATACATATTTAAGAATGCTACATGCACTTATCTCACCTTTCCACTCCACGGTGTGGAATGGTTTGCTCTTAGTTATTTGAATGCAAGCCTTTTCTAATCGGAATTCTTTCTTCTAGGTTTCTTTTTTTTTTTTTTTCACACTAAATTTACCACATACTTTCCATTTAAATAATTTTTCATCTATCTGAGCTTAAAAATTATGAGTAGTTTTCTTATGTGTGAAAAGTTATTACCCTGCAGACTAATTAGGATGGCCATCCTTAGCTTTCCTAAATGAGTTTAGGAAAAAAAAAAAAAGAGGACCCATAGTGACAAATAGAAATTTGGAGATAGCTCAACTTAAAGTGAAAGTCTTTGTTGAAAATGATGTCATTGAAAGGAAGCCTTGCTTGGAAATAGGATCTCATATAAGTCTGTCTTTGTGGCAGTGGTACTTAAATGCATTCTATGATGGCATCTCTTTTTCTTTTCTTGTAACATTTATTAAGATGTGTTTAAATTAAGCATTCCCTATTCTCTAAACTCATTCGTTAAGAGTAACACATTCAATTGCTAATGCTTACATTATCTCTTAAGATTCCATTGCTCAAGAGCAGAAAAACTAACGGGTTTGAAAAGTTTAAGGTACATATGGTTCTTTTCTCAATGTTTTTTATGGCAATATAAGTAGCATTCTATGGATTGGGGGTAAGAAATTAAGAATTTTTTTAATACAAAGTATGAACTTCTATGAGATCAATATGATTATGAACTAGTCCTCATACTAATAGTAATAATAATATCTACATGGATATTATTTATGTCAAAAGAATTAGTCAAACATTTATAAAAGACATATATGGGAATGTAAGTCAGGATGATTCCTTTGATCTGAAATTGAGCAAATGTGTTCTAACATCTTGCCTCAGTGTTGAAAGCAGCAGGGCTAACTAAACGCTGGAGAAAAATATTTCACTATTTTCCCACAGCCAGGCTTCACCAGGGCACAATCAAAGCCAGACTCAATACTGTGTGGTCAGGCTTTCAACGCATCATTGCAACATGACAAAAAGTCTTTCATAAATGCCAAATGTACCATGGCTTAACCACTTACCAAGTGGCCTTCTGTAGTATAATGCAACTTTAATCATATCAAACAGAGAAGAGAATTCATAGCTAGACCTGTTCTTTTATGTGTCAATTGAAATACTTGCCTTGATTTAATTAGTCTCCGTTGCTTTTGATGGAAGGCTAGGGAGATGGTGAGGAAGTTGCCTGGTACATTATTAATTCTCTACATCTTTATTGTAGTGCCAACCCTATTTATCCCGTTTCGAATTCTCCACATCCCCTTTCCTGGTAGTGACAGCTGTTATGGCTGCTGTGTCCACTTTTTTATTTTTTCTTTCCTGTCTGAAAGGGCAAGCAGCTGCTAGTCTTTCCAATGCAGAGTAAAAGATGGGTCTGCAGAGGTGCCCTAATGACTGAGCGTGTCCCTCTCAGTGTCTCTCCTTCAGGAAGTTCAAGTTCTGCTCACGCAAGAAGCTGGGACTTTGAGATTGTTCTTTGACTTGACAACCTAAGAGCCTTTTCTGCTTTCCTGGATGAGCCAGTAATGACCTATTTCTAAAGGCAAAATATTGACTGTTACTTACATATTCAATTACAGGTTGTCACATTTGAGCAGCAGTGTTTTCCTCCCAGAATTCTGAGGATGGCCATGCTCATTTATGTCCTACTTCATTACATTGCTGCATATATTCATGGTGTGTGTGTGTGTGTCTATACAAGTTTAAAGAGTGATCCCTTTCAGGTAACCATGAGGGATCAAGATACATGACACTCTCAGACATAGAAAAATAATTTTCCTTCCAGTTCCAATAAAAATCAGTAATTTTCTTATATAAGTGAAATTTTTGTGCTCTAACATTTTTATTTTATTGACTTCCAGCTCCAGATTTCTCTTTTATTGAGGAACCCTTCCCATCAATTGCAAACTGTCAACCATGTTTATAAAATACTGCCTCTCTTCCATCACTGAATCTGACTCAATTAAATAAATCACCCAGAAACATCAGACATGGGAAGAATAACCATGGAAAAATAATGCAGATTTTTTGGGTGGGGGGCCCGGCTTAAGGGTTAATCCAAATGAGCTAGATTAAAATGACTGCCGCTGAGACATGTCTTTTCAAAAATAATCTCTCCAACTGGAAGAATATAATTCACACTTTTGTCAGAATTGCACTTAAATATTTATTTTGTCAAAATGTATGATTCAAACTTTGGTAGTGCTTTCTTAAAATACATTTTATCATTATTCCCAAACATTGTGAAGTGACACTCATTGAGTTTATTTACATAATTCCTTACGCCATAAATTATTATGGGAGTAAGTCTTTTGAATCTTCATAGGAAAGCTGAGTGAACCAAGCTCCATCAGAGTCAACTATCTCACTCATGGGAGGTGCAGAGATGGAATTTCCATCTAGATCTTGGACTGAGAATAATATTTTTTCCCATTATACTCCAGCTTCTTTGTTCTGATCTTGTTAGGACAGCATTTTTTATAATGTTTCTTTAAATAATCATGAAGGAAAATGAGTATCAAGAGTGGGTTTTGTTGTGGTTCCAGGCTTGTAGTTGTTTTACATATTTTTTCTCAACCATGTGAAGTTTGATTCCTCAGCTTTAAGATCTCCACATTAAGCATGTGGAGAAATAGGTCAGCATCATAGTGAGGACTTTGACATCTATGACACATAAGGAAAAATTATGAGGTTGGGATATTTAATGGGTAGAATAAAAGACAAAGATACATGATATTTGTTACAAATATTTAAAGAGCTCTAATGTATAAGATAGAGCTATATTTGGTTTCTATTGAAAGAAAAACAGGACTATTATGGAGAAACCATAGGAAATGGATCTGCATGCAAATATTTATATAAATGTAAATGACAGGTAGGTAGAAATGGATAATTTTGGTAATAAATGGATAGGTAAATATATGACAGGAAATTTTCAAGCAAGAGACTCATAGAGAGAGAGAGAGAGAGAGAGAGAGATGCTGTTTTTTTGTTTTTTTGTTTTTTTTTTTAAAGGCAAATCACCCACATCTGACTTCATTAGAGTGTAGAATTAAAATGCTTCTCCAGGGAAGGGGGAGCAAATCTTGGAGACCAATCTCGTCTAAGAAATTCTAAGCATATTCATTGAAGAATCTTCTTTTCCAGCTTTTATCATATTCCTTTTCTTTGATTACCAATGTTATCGGCTTTTTAATATTACTTTCCTTCACATGCTTAGAAATTTTGGTTTTCAGATTCATCTAAGTTTTGGATTCATTTTTTTATGAGCTTACCACAAGGGACTCATGGACAAGCCATAATCAATAACCCAATTTTCTAGCCCAGCTTACAGGTGCTGCCTGATACTGAGGCTAAGGTCAAATGCCAGAAGCCACCAACTCCAAAGAAGCCTCTACGATCCAATTTTTTTGGCTGGTCTGATCCAGTTCAGACTCGTGCTGGCCCTCCTGATGACCTTGGGATTATTACCATCTAATTGTAATAACAAGAACACATCTACCAGTGCCAGGACAGATTCTTAAAGCAAAGGAAAGAGGTAGAGAGATGGCACCCTGATTCAGTAAGCAACCATTGCCAATAAGACACTGAAGGGACTATGTATATATTTTATTTTCTGGGGTGCATTCCTGGGATTGAGGTTAATGAGTTCTAGGATACATGGTATTTAACTTGGTTTTCATGAGGTCTTATCAGATTTATTTCCAGAATATTTCTACCCACAGTGAAACTTTCTACCTGCCCTTATTCTAGCACTTGGAATTACCTTTTTTTTTTTTAATTTTGCCATGCTTAGTGGATGCAGATGTGGATCTCACATGTACTTTAATTTGTTTTCTCTAGAAAACATTGAAATTGGCCTAATCCAATTCTTTTTCCATGTTTATGTCAGATTTTGATAAATTTCTTGACATTTTTCTGGAGTTCCACTTGTATTACAATTGTTAGTGTTTTTACGTTTGGATTTTGCAATTATCTTCTCCAAATATATAGCTCATTTGCTTACATTATCTATGTTATCTTTCATTAAGCACCAAGTTTTATATTACATAGTTAAATACATCTTTGTTGGTGGCTGCTGTATATTTTGTGGGTTGTTTTTAGGATTTAATCTTAAAAAGTTCTTTACTATCAGAAGGTCACAGAAGTATTCTGAAATTTGTCCTATCACCCATATTTTTTTTCTATATTCCCCCCATATTTGAAACTTTAATCCACCTGTATTTTATTTATGTGAAGATGAACTTTGGGGTTTTTTTCTCCATTAAAAAAAAACAAAACAAAACAGTTTGACTCTTCAAATCTTTTGAGGCTATGTTGTTAGGTTTTGATCATTTTTCTTTTACTGTTACTTTGTATTTTTTTGTGAGCACATGTACATGTGTTTATATATATATATATATATATATATATATTCTATTTCTTTTCTGATATTGAAATGCTTACTTAATGTGTGTTTAGTTCATAACTGTGGGATATATTGGTTCCTTTTACTTTAATTACAACTTTTTTTTTTTAAGACTTTATTTATTTGACACAGAGAGAGAGAGATCACAAGTAAGCAGAGAGGGGGAAGGCAGAGGGGGAAGCAGGCTCCCTGCTAATCAGAGTTCACTGTGGGATTCAATCCCAGGACCCTGAGATCATGAACTGAGTTGAAGGCAGAGGCTTAACCCACTGAGCCATCCAGATGCCCCTAATTTCAACTTTCTATACCATTTTAGTTCTAATTTATCACTTATATGTAATGTGTAGTAGGATACTGCTATTATTCAGTATGACAGTTTACTGCTTTTAGTTGTTAAATTTAAAATTTTTAATTTATTTTAATTATTGTCATATTAAGTCTTTTGCCATATATAATTTTTTCCTTTTTTTTTTTTTCCTTTCTTGCCTATCTTTCTTTGGTTCTGTGTTACCATGGAAGTTATGCATTCTAATTATAATGGTATACAGAGTAAGTCTCATAAATGTGTTATGATTTTTTGTTTTCAGATTCCTAAGCTTGAAAACGTTTAGATCTTTGTTCGAATAAGACTTCATTCTCTTCTCATTTCCTCCAGGTTACCCACCTTCCACTGCCCTCGCTGTGTGGCTATCATTTATAATTTTACATTGTTTAGATTTACTCCAATGGTGTGGCTTGGATCGATTTAAAAAATAGTGGTACATTTTACTAAATTACCACACACCCTTAGCAAATCCCTAGATTTGTTTGTTTCCAAGAACATTTTCAGAGATGGTCTCTGTGTGCTAAACCTTCTTACGTTTTGCATTTTTAGGTCTCTCTATCGTCAGACACATTCCACTGTCAATTTACCTAGATATAATGTTCAGAGTCAAATTTTATTTCCTCTAATTATTTTTAAATAGCATTCCACTCCATCGTCTCTTTTGCATCTAGACTTGCTCTTGAGATGTTTGTTGTTTCCATCTAATTTGTCTTTTTTAGCCATCTACTCAACTTAAAAATTATCTCTTTGTCTTTAGTGTTCTTATGCCTTTTATGCTAGTATGTCTAGGCTCCAAATAGACTGTTGAGAGATCTTTGTGTTGTAGTTTTTACCTTTCTCGATTAGCTAGTTATCTCTTGTCTTACAGGAATATCAGCTACATTGCCTGGTAATGTGTAACCAGGTTGAAAAGTTAAAACCCAAGTCCCAACAGACGAGCTTCTGGTAGATTTAGAATGTAGGGGTCAGATGCGGGTGCAACCTGAGGTAGAGAGCTCTTATTTGAGCATTTATATATTCCATGTGACTCTCTCCAGGTATTACATTTTTTAACAACTTTTCTCTTGAGGTGTAATTCGTCAGCGCTCATTTTCAGAGAGAGCAGAAGATAGCCCAGAGAACCCTTAGGACTGGCTACTTTGCTTTGATCAGTTATCAGTTACACTCCGTTCCAGCTGTGCTTGTTATGCCTTAACTGTGTTGGTATTTGGTTAGTCTCATAATTTGTTGACTCTTACTGGGCATGAGGGAAGAGAAAACAATGATCTACCCAGGACAGTATATATAGTGCGGCAAAACAGGATAACCTAAATGCTGTCCCATAACCCATTCTTCTTCTTAGGTATCAGACCTTCGGTTCTAGAAGACTGCAGCACAACTCCATTTAACACATACATACACACACACCCCTACCTTTTCTCTCTTAATATTTTTTTTCAGTTATAAATTTTGTTTTATCAATGTTACCAATTTTTTAAGTCTATTCTGTGAGTCAGGCCAGTAGAAGTGAGGAAACAGGATTTTATCACCTTTCCAAGGTCTAAAATTATTCCACCTCAATCTGGCATATTATATGCTGAGGATATCCCCTGAGAGCCAAGTAGGTATTAGAGATTTTATACTGTGAGTCTCATATTTTTCAATATAGATCCGATTTGCTAAGCAAACCAAATGTGTAAACATTGTGATTTATGCATGTTAAATTAGTGAGTGATTATTAGTCTTGGAAAAAAATTTGCCATGAAATGTCTCTAAATACCAAACTTCCCTAGTGCATTTGAGTGTTATATGATTCATAAATTTTAGCTTATATCCAGTCCTTAGGAATACAGGTCTGAGAAAGCACTACTGGGAGCTTAGATTTTTGCCTCATCAGTCACAGAATAAATGAATGATTCATTCCTTCATTCCTTTTTTCCCTCGCTCCCCTTTATTCTTTCATCCAGTTTGCCATTCCTGTGTTTGAGTTGGTGCAATGCTATCGTGCCAGCTCTAGACCTGGCACAGAAATTATTAGAAATATTTATCTATATAATAGAAATATATATATATATATACATATATATATATATATATATAAATCTATATAATCTATATAATAGAAATTATTCCATGGTCTGGGCTGTGAGGCCAGTGCTGGAATTCTGCTCACGACATTTCTACTCTGCCAGCTCATGGCCATCTCCATGATGGGCTAAGCTAATACGGGATTCCAGAGGGGGACTGGAAAGCTGAAGGAAAAAGAGATTTTCTCCAACTCCCCAGAAGTCTGGACCCAGGGCTCTCTGTTTCTATACTAAGCCTCGGGATGTTTGACCCAATCATTTCTTCAGCCTTAGAGTTTGAATCTCAGCTGTGAGTTCTTCTCCAGCTCCTAAGTTTAAGTCATCAACTGTTTCACTTTGGAAGATAGCTACTTTTGCAGTTGCTGCGTTCCACACTTTTATTTCTTCAGTACAACATGGTTAAAAATAGCTGGTGGCTTATAGTTTCTGACTGGAACTGGACAGATATGATATTCAAAATATTTTCCATTTTTAAAAATATTTGCTCTGTCAGAGATTGTGCTGGTCATTATTGATGATGCTCAAGTCCTTCATGCCCTATGCATTCACATTTTTAGGAAATATTAATTATATGTTCACCGAATGCTTTATTTTTTGTATTTTGCATTTGTATTTGTACATTTCATTTTGAATTTTATGTATGTGGCAATAGGTTATATGAGGCAATTAATGAGATCATAAAATAGAAATAGGATCACTTGACATACATATAGTGATCTATAGATGTAAAACTACCTGCATGCATATGCATTATATTTGTGTGAAATTTCAGGGTAGATACTATCCCCATTTTAGATTAAAAAAAATGATATTCAGAAAAGTTTTCTTCAAACTTTGAACCTCAGTCTTGTTAAAAAAAAAATTTGTGCAAAAAAAATTTTTCTTTTAAATCTTTAAACTTTTAAAATAGAAAAGCAACATGAAACTAAGATCACGCATCAAACTCCAGAATTTTTTATTCCTCTACAACATGGGAAATTGGTGGTCATATATTTTAGAAAATACATATATATTCCCATATATATATATATATATATATATATGAACACATTCGTGAGAGGATATTAATATAATTTTGGTGAGTCCCTGATTTGTGTATGTAACTATAAAGAAAAGGACTCAGGAAAATATGGCAAATTCCAGCTCTGAAAAATAAAAAACAAAAGCAACAAAAAACCCACCACCAATCTTGAAGACTAGGGCAAGACCATAATCTCTTTGTCATCCCTTGAAAACCCATTCTCTTTAATTCAACTGTAACACTAGTATCTAGGGCTTCCTCATAACACAAGAAGGATAAAACTTGACAGTCATTTGCAGCCCATGAAAACTTCTATTACTTTCTAGGCTCACACCCAAAGAATAATTTTGGTTGTATGTGGGTGTGACAAAACCTCTTAAGTGCAAAAAAAAAAAAAAAAAAAATCAAAACTTTTCTCCAAAATTCTTTAGTGAAATTGGTTCTCCAGGATGATGCAACAGATTTATATCTCTGGTTATCATTTTCCATTAGTGTATGACTACACACGTCTTGGTGGGGCCCCAGATTAAAAATTATAGCCTTAATTCATTTTCAAAATCAGGTCTCAGAAACATTACAAGAAGCCATATTGTTCATTTATTCTCAAAATTATTTCGAAGATCAACTTCATAGTTTTACTAGGGATAAATGCAGTAGGAGTAAGGCTCAGGATGTTCCTAGCACTAGCTTTCCTTTTTAAGCCATTTTTTGATTGTGGAAGATTCTTCCTTTATGAACAAAACATCTCTAAATATATTGAAATGTTTTCTTTGTGTTTCTCTAGGTAGTGACTCAGTGTCAGGGCCTGACAGAGCATCAGAGTACACAGAGGACATTTGAAACCCTTTACCCTACTTGCTCTTATGAAAGCAGCTTTTAAAATGACATTGCCTAAATATAGAGGATTAAGGAGGAGAGAATGAGCCATCATTAAACTTCCTTTGTCTCAGATTATATTCCTCAAGTGATCTCGCTTTTAAATTGGTCACAGAATTTTCAATATTCTATGTAAAGCTGGTTTTTCATTTTCCCATCCCCCTTTGCTGTTTTGAATATATGTCCTACCTCATTGTTTAAGCCAGAATCTGATTTCAAAGTAGGACATTACTTGGACATAAATTACAGCATGTTAGAGTGCTTAATCTTCCCAGTCTGATTTTATTGCTGCCCTGTATAAATAACACATAATAATTCTGTTTTATTAATATAGTGATCCATCTTTATTGCCCTGTGCTTGTTAATGAAGATTGAAAATGAAAGTCCCTAACTATAAATTAGAAGTGTTTAAACAACTGACAAAAATTATTCAAGTTTTCAAGTCTTAGATTAAGCTTTCTTTTATTGGATATATTTACACATAGAGTTCGGAATCCTCTTTGATGTTTTTGTTGTTTGGAGAAGACTATGTTCAGTCACATGCCTACGTACCTGTAGAAATGAGCTACTCATTTATTAGGCTCATTGATCAACTGCCACATGTTAAATTCAGGAAAAGGGTCTAAGGTGAGGTCCGCTGAGCTACTAGAATTCAACTAATCTTATCTTGTGCGTCAAGTAAACTTTAAACTGCAAGACTGAGCTATGAGAATAATCAAGAGTTTGAGTTGACCTCTTAAGGTCAACAGTTAAGATAGAGAAGTCAAGAAAAGATTTGTGAAAGCTTCCCTCTTTCATTCATCTGTTACTATTCACCTTCTTGTATCTATAGTGAACTACTTACAGTATCTGGAATATTCCAAAGTGTTTCGTATGAACCTTTCCCTTTGACTGTAATACTCTCCAATGGACACCCTCTGCTAAATGCTGCCAGTGCTGTGAGGCTGTTACCTTAGCTTGCTTATAGGAGGTCTTTCAAATCTCAGCTCACATGACCTTTCCTCTGGGCCATCTTTCCAGCTCCCAACACTAAAATAGGTTTCCTTCCTTTGTACTCCTATAGTATCCTTTCTTGCCGCAATCATAATGCTTATCAGTACATTTGCTTAAATGTTATTTTATTTGCCTGCATTCTCCATTATAATGTAGGCTTCTTGGAGGCAGGGATGGATGGAGTCTTATTCTGGGTTGCATTCCTAGTACCTCTCATAGTGTCTTACATGTAGTAGATATTGAGTACTTGGGTTTTTGTTTGTTTGTTTGTTTGTTTTTATTAACATAAGCAGGTAGGAAAAACATGCAATAAGTCCAAAATGTGGAGTCCATGAGGCAAAACACAGTGGTGGTTTTACAGTGGTAAGGGTGATTAAAAATACAAATTCTAGAGCCAGATGGCCTGGATTTGATTTTCAGCCCTGCTACATAGTGAAGGCCTTGGGCAAGTTACATAACCCTCTGTGCCTGAGTTCTTCATCTGTAACACAGAGAGAGTAAGGGGATTCTAACTCATAGATTTTTATTAAATAATAAAATAGTGTGTATATTGAAGACTTAATAGAACATAAGTAAGTTTAAGGTTAGATTGCTGAGTGAGGAATTAGAGAGTTTGAGTACAATATTTCAGCTCATGACTTACAGGAAGTGGGAGATTCTCCAAGGGTCTGGCTACAGCCTGTTTTTCTCTTCTTCCTGACAAGTCTTGCATTCCAGGACATGTAGTTTCATTACTGACCCTGACAGCAATATTTCTTACAAGATTGTCCTCCAACATTCAGAACCACCTGATTGGCTTGGTAAAAGTACTGATGCAAAGGCCTTACTACAGAATTTTTGTGGGAAATGTCTTAGGGAGTTGCATGTAAACACGATTCTGGATGGTCATGGTGCCTGAAGAGAATTGCACTTTGGGGTTCACAGAGATGGGCAAGTGAGGTTTGGGGAAGACTCCCTGATGATTCAGTAATGCTTTCAGTTGCCTCACAGCTCTCAACAACAATATTGATAGCTTTTATAACACTTGATTGCTGTGTTTCAATGCTTGCAAAAATAGAAGATATAATCAACATCAAGTACCTTGTGATATTGTTAACAAAGAGATGAGTGTCAAACACCTTAAACAGTTATATAAAAATTACAAACCAAAGCTTGTAAGAGGTTATAAACCATAAATTACAAACTAAAGTTTTAGTATTGACTCTAAAGGCCATGTAAAAGAGAAAGGTTATGTAGACTTGAGCCATCTGGGAAGATTTTGGAAGACGAGGCAGCAATGAAACTTGAGTAGGAATTGGGTGGGCAGAGAGGGGTGGGGGAAGGTATGGAGAACATTGAGACAGGAGTAAACAAGTGAATAAAGGAACAGAGATGGGCTTGAGGATGGAACATGTAGGGAAGCCAAAAGAGCCTGGACTCAGATATTTCCCGTTAAGCAATAGATAGTAGGAATCAAGGCAGACAGCATTATCTCCAATGATTCTCTGTAATCTTAAAAAACACAATGGAAATTCAGCATTTGATCAAATTATAATCCTTTGGAAGTCTTTCTTTAGGAACTGAAAGAATGAAAACTGGAATCTAGGCAGATTATGTCACTTTGATAAACCCTCACTACCTATAATATAGTGTGTGCTTCCCTAGAGTATGTCAAAACAAGGTGGAACAAGAGGAATTAGTAATTGTATAAAAATAAATAACTGAAAGCAGCACAAATTATAAGCAGAGGCCGTTACTTACAGATTGTGGCTATGGTGATTCCCCAATGAGAGGAGTACTACCTGGTCTTTTGGAAGGATACCTGTGTGCTCACGCGCACCAGTGGTGGCTCCCTTATCCTCTGTGCCTTCACTGGGAGCTTCCTCACCTTCTTCTTCTTCTTCTTCTTTTTTTTTTTTTTTTTTTTTTAGATTTTATTTATTTATTTGAC